>NC_056725.1:728676747-728884247 GCF_019279795.1 Protopterus annectens | reverse complement strand
TTGTGTGTAAATACTAGTTTAGCATGGAATGCAGTCTGTCTGCATAACTCTCAACTGTGGGCTTATCGACATGATGGCTAGGGGATTGGCTGTTATGTTTTGTCTGCTCACCACACAGGTCTTGTCTCAGATATATCACCGGCATTCTGTCTGAGTGTTATCAGTACATGGCTACATCCATTTGTGTTTCTGACTTCATATTCCTGAATAAGGATATGTTGCAACCAATCCTGCAACACCAGCAAATGTCACAGTGTATAAGAACAATATTGCAAATATGGCCCTGTGTTCCAGCCTCTGTCCTCCACCTATATACCAGTCTTTGTCCATATGTCATGCAGTAAGAGGTTAATTAGTGGCCTATCATTATGTCATGCTGGCATTCCTGCCATCATTCCAGTGATGTTGTGGACCTCCACACATAATGTGGGGTAGGGTCTATATATATATATATATATATATATATATATATATATATATATATATATATGTATATGTGGGCTACAGCTGGATAAAACGTGTGTGTCTTTGTATAGTCCAGAGGTCAGTGTATGTAACACTGTTATATGCCCTTGTAAGTCATTCTAGCACCATTTATAACCTAGGCTGTTACAACATGTGATGGATATCAGTAGTAAGACTCCTTAAGGTATATGGCTGTACATTTTCATACATTTCACCTTGAGAACATTATCGGGCTAGTGTTTACTGTCTTACAGATAGTTCATTTTGTCAGTGTGATAGCGATGTTTAAAATTAAGCATTGTTATGTAACAGATACATTTTCATTGTGACAACTTAATTCTTTTCCTCCTAGCGGTTGAGTACAGAGTGTAATTGGAGGCTGCTGAACTACTTCAGCATTAATTAGTGTTGATTGATTTTTATCTTCTTGTCCAGTGTTTCTTTACTGTTGTACTACTTGAAGGATTTGGCCTGGACAGCAACATAAGTTACATTCAGATTACTGTATAAAATGTTTTGCTTGAGAGTTGCATTACTCAGTATGTATTTCAAACATCGAACTGCTATATGAAATGGCATATACAATTGAAATAGTACACAAATAAACATTTCTTATGTATGCAAACCTGTGTGTGGTGTCATATCCTTTGACTTCTCTGTGGGTATTTGTTTCATGCAATAATTGTCTTTTGTATGAGAGAATCAAACATTGTCCATTTTAAAAGGTGGCAACTGTAGGAATACTGGCTGTTCAATATGTTGTGCACCCTCTAAATATGTATCTTCCGATACCTATCTATACATAGTAATATATGTATATGTGTGTGTGTGTGTGTGTGTGTGTGTGTGTATATACATATATATATATATATATATATATATATATATATATATATATATATATATACACACATATGCATATATATGTGTGTGTGTGTGTGTGTGTGTGTGTGTGTGTGTGTGTGTGTGTGTGTGTGTGTGTATATGTGTGTGTGTGTGTGTGTGTGTGTTTGTTTGTGTGTGTGTGTGTGTGTGTGTGTGTGTGTGTGTGTGTGTGTGTGTGTGTGTGTGTGTGTGTGCATGTGTATATATATCACTGGAATGTTTACTGCTTCCACATTGTATATTCCCTATGGTAGACAGACTGTTACGCATGATATCTTATTGATATCATCCTGACATTGTACAAGTGAGATGGATTACTGTTAACTTCTTGTGGCTATGTTGTGTAGGGTCCTGGGTATGAGACTTGCAAGTGTTAGCACTGTGTTGCAAGGCAGATCTGTTCAGCTGTGGAGGAGGGGATGATATCAATAATTACAAGAAGTATCTAAATTGGGCCTCTCACCCCTATTAATGGTGCCTTTGGCCATATATATATATATATATATATATATATATATATATATATATATATAGATATATATATATATATATATATATATATATATATATATATATATATATATACATATATCAACATATATAAATACATTTCCTCTACTGTTGAATGACTGCACTGGATATGTGTGAGAAAACATCAGATTGCTTTATATCTGACATGACTTAGTGGTAAATTCCTTTGGCTATAGTGTGTGGTGGGAGAGGTAGGTCCGTTGGGACTGGCCTTTCCAAATGTGCTATGGTGTTGCAATTTTAAAACATATGTGGGTTAGTAATAGTCAACACATTCCAGGATTAGCTATAACAGCATGCACAAATATTCCCATTGACCCAAAACACCAGATATGGAACAGTTGCATAGCAAACAGAACACATGCATATATGGAACCACAGCGGCCATTACAACAGCATGCAGGTTACATTGATGGCTGCATGCCACCAATGTGGGAGCATTTCAACATGGCACATGCATAGAAACACATTTCAATATTTATCAAATTATAAGACATATGTCCCAACAGTAGATTTAATTGTACACGTACTCATTGAGTTGTGTATTTAGATTATTGTTGCAAATATGGTGGGTGGGGGGGGGGTGTCAATTAACTACTTGTATATCCCTGTAGTTCTCACAACTTTCTTAGTCACTGCTGTAATCTGTACCTTACAGATATTATTACACTACCCAATGGCCTTAGTTTGGACAGTGGTATGTTTGAGAAAAGTATACACGTGAACTGTGCTTTACCTACAGTATACACTTCTTACGTGTTATACTTGTGGAGGTATTGTTTGTTAACACTACCTGACTGTTTCTATGCATATTCCCAGATTCCAGGTTGATGTTATGCACATACCTCTCAATCTCTTATTGCACACACTCTGGTCAAGGCTTGACAACATGCAGGTGGAACTGGGACATATTTTGACAACTACCTTCATAAACTTTTGGTGAGTTGCTACAATGACAGGTTTGTTTTCATATATATTTTCTAAATATTTAGGGGTCTGACAGTCAGTTATATGTCATTAAGTGTTGCCTAAATTTCAGAGATCATCACACTGATTTGCCAGGGGGACAGGGTAACAGGCAGTGGATATGGGCCAATTATCTGGACATTCTGAACAAATCTGTACAGTTGAGGGGTATGATTATGCATACAGGTTACTACCACTCCCAGGATTCTAACCATGGATGTGTGTGCTAAGAAATACAACAGTTTACATCACAGTTGAGTGTGCCATTTGAATTTTGTTGTGCAGCTTTTCACTGTTTTCTGTCTAAGTCTCCCTCAGTTGTACAATATGACCTTGTGATTACAACAGTCGTATACAGACATTCCTACACATTTTATTTATGTAGCACAGTGTGGGTAACAGCGCTTAATACAACAGTACTATTAAGAGAATGCAGCACTACATTGCCATATGATACCAGAGTAAACACAAGCAGTCCAGGAGTTAGACCTTTATTGCCAGGCTGTTACCCTTTTATTTACATACCACCTATATGAGACTCTTCCTGCCATATTGCCTGGTTTATTCAGTACATCCCATACACAATACAGGTTTTATACTGGCAATTAACTTTCTACTACTTTTAGATTTATTTCTTATGACAGCACATGCAAGATTATTACTAACCTGCCTCGCGATATAGATTTTGCAGCCTACACACATGGGCTTCCTGATTCACAGCCTGCTCTGCTGCAGCTGTCAGAGACATAGAGGAATATTTAACCATACCTATCCATAATATACACGAGCTAGGCAATTATTAAACACTTAGTAGAATGAGTACTTACACCCTGCATGGAAATCACCCTGCCTAGCTTCTTGGATCCACTGATCCAAGAGCTCCCTCCTCCTCCATTTTAGGTCAGCATAGTGATGCCTGACCTGTTCACCAGTTCGAGGGATGCCAGCGGTACTAGTGAGGTCACGGTTGAGACGGTCCCAGGCTTCTGCTTTATATTGGGAATCCTGGTACTGGACCTCCAGTAGTCTCTCTTCATGGTCTTTTACCAGGAGTCCTGCCATGACCTTAGACTCCTGGATGCCCCAGCACTGCACTCAGAAGTGTGATCCTTCCCCAATGCCTGCCATTGTGCCTACAGGAGGAAGCTACAACCAGTTATGAGATGTTTTCCCACCTGCGGGGTTTAAATAGGGCTGATGTTCCACATTTTGCTGTGATTGGATTGGATGGTTTTGAAAATGCTAAACTATGGGCAAACCTGCTTACCTAAGGTTGGCAATGCTTAAAGGGACATACCAATGGGCAAATCTATTTAGCTGGGCTACACATTGCTTACACCTGGTAAGCAGAGGTGTGCAATGCTTAGTGTTGCTTATTTTTAATTTTGTGCACTATATGCTGTTTGGCATTGATTTATCATTCATTACATGTTATAAATCTGTTTAGTATCCGTGATTCGTGTGTACATACACTGTATGGGGTACTTGTGTTTATTGGGGGATTTCACCACTTTGTTCCAATGACACCTCACATCTGTACTTAATGCAGTACTCCAGTTCTGAAATATATGTTATTTAGTAGGTTATATAACAAAAAATTGTTATATATTCCTTTCACATGTACAATGTGATTTTGCTATAGTGAGGATCTGTTTGAGTATACCTCAATTTTATGTACAGCTGATATGGCATAGTGGTAAATCACTGTAGCTATGGTGTGTAGGGTTTTGGGTTTGAGACTTGTAAAAGCTGATTATTTTGTTGCTGGGCAGAACAAGTGCTGTTGGATACAGAGTGACTAAGGCACTTTTAAGCTGTTGTAAGCAGGTTTGCATGGGTTTGCGCGATGATAAGCAATGCTAACTTCCGGTTAAATATTCTTACAGTCAGCCTCTAAATTGCTTATCCTGTGTAGGCATTGCTTACCCCCGCACAAACAAGATTAAACCCGCTTAACTGCATACAAGTGCTTACTCCCACTTACCCCCACACTAATTTAGAAAGAAAAGAAAAATGTGTCATGGGAAAGTGATAGATTTGGACACTATACATTTTTTGCTGTATGGCATTGATTTATCATTCATAGCATATTATAAATTTGTTTAGTATCCCTGATTCATGTGTACATATACTGTATGGGGCATTTGTGTTTATCTGTGGATTTTACCACATTATTACAATGCCACCTCACATCTGCACTTAATGCAGTACTCCAGTTCACAAATATATGTTATTTAGTAGGTTATACAGCAAAAAAAAAATGTTCACGAATTACTTTCACATGGAAAATGGAGTTTACTACAGTGAGGATAGAATCAGGAATGTCTGCTTGCAAAATGAGCACTCTAACCACTATACTATTGCAGTACTGCTTTGGCTGAATGAATCTTACTATTTACTTCTGCCATTTAAGCTAGAATATGCATAGCTAAGCAATGGGAAAACACTAATACAGCATTAGTAACCTCACAAAGAGATGGTTTAGGGAAGCTCTACATGTTGGGCAATAATTCAACTATGCACCAGAATAATATATCAGATACAATTGGGAAATTGGGATATATTACTAAATTTAATAGACTCACACCACAAATAAAATCTATTAGAAGTAAAAATTGGAGTATTTTGCAATCTGACCCTGAAGTAAAGAAAATTGTAGTTGACTGTCCACATTTTATTTTTAAGAAAGAAAAACATTTGAAGCAACTTTTATGTTATAAAGGACTTTACCAAGAAAGACATTTTACATCAAACAAAAATGTGACTTTGCCAAGTCATTGCACGTTTTGTAGGTATATTAATTTGTAAAGCTCTAAGTCATGTGTTTGTGACAACTACTTTGATAGGCTGGATTTGGTTTTAAATAGGAAGTGAATGCTTTTTAATTGTAACTCTGATGAAGAGTCCTGAGTGGCTTGAAAGCTTTGTTGTTTTCTAATAAACATATTCTAATGGTTGGACCAGTGGTTTATCTCTTTTGATATTGCTTTTTTTTTTTTTTTTTGCAGTTTAGGTACTTTTAGCCACCTTTCTGCCTTTTACTTTCTTCAGCATATTTGATAGAGCATTTTTTAACTATGTATCTAGAGCTGGACCAGAAAACCAGAATCTAAAATCTAGGAAACAAGATTTCTTCCTGATAATTACAACAAAAATGGTTGGAAACATAACCAAAATAGTAAACTCTAGTTTATCAGCTGGTCCAAATGAGCTAAATGGGTTCTTCCTACATAATATTCTTAGGCATTTAGCTTCATGTTTAACTTATCTTTCTTCAAATGAAAGTCCCCAGGATTCAATAAAATTCATGTAGGCTCTATGTAGAGCCCACATGAATTTACTGGTGTACACGGCCATGGTTCCCCATCGGCAGCATGCCATGCATATTAATCATGGCACTCTGTCGATGGTGATCACAGCAACATGGATATAGAATCTGTGTAGGCACCAGTGTAGTGTCCCATGGATGTGGATTGTCCACAGAATTCCTGGACAGATGTTATATACAGGATAATGTACATACCTGTAATGTATCCTGGTAGTCTAGAAATATGTGTGAATTGTAATTTTTTAATGCCTGTTTGTGCAGCACTGAGTGCAACAATGCTGAGCTGTGTTTACATGTACACAGCTGACTCTTGCTAGACATCTAAAAATAGCAACCAGATGTAATTATTTATATTCCTTTCTTTGAATGCTTGTTGTGTAGAGCACAGCAATGCTGAGCTGTACTTACACATGCACCCATGACATCTGCCAAACATCTATAAATAGAAACTGGCTGTAATTAATTAATTATGTGTTTTGTCTATGTGATTTTATTTTTTTGAATGGCCATTTGCGCAGCATGGCATGGAGCTTAGCAACTCTAACAGGTAGGTTAGTAATATATGTGAAGGTATACTGGTTTTCTTACTAGCCAGATACTGTGTTGTAGGTCCTAGGTTTGAGTCACTAGCAGTCATACCTTTTACATTTATTGCTGTGGAAATGTGTAAGGTGGCCGAAGGGGCAGTTTAATGTAAAAAAAAATTGTTACACTTGAAAAAGCTGCACAGTGCTAAGCACTGCTTAAACATGGTTAATCACTACTCCTGTTTGCGTGTTGCTAGGCTTCGCTAAAACATGGTTGTGCAAGTTTACGTGATTCTCAATTCCGCTAAGCGGGTTTGCATGAGACTAAGCAATGCAGCACTTTTCTGAATGTTGCAGTATGACATGTAAGGGTGGGAAAACAGCCTATATTAAGGGGAAATGGGCAGGAATTCTGCAGCATTCATTGGAGTCTTATTAGCCTGTGAATATGCCTGGGGGTGTTGGTGAGGGAGCATGCTTTTGGGCACAGAGGTGGGGTGTGCAGGAGTCCCATTGTGTTTGTTGGACTCCTGGTCCAAATCTACGAATTCCAGTTGTTGCAGAGAAATTACCTGGGCTCAGAATGTAAAGCTGAAGCCTGGGATTGGGTGGCCAGAGATCTTACTAGTGCTACTGGTACCCCCGCACTGCTAAGCAGTGTTGCCACCACTATGATGACTTGAAGCAAAGGAAGAAGGGAATCTTGGATGCCTGGGTCCAAGAGGCTATGGATAGGCATGCCCCACAGATATGTAAGTAGATTTGTCACTACTTCACTAAAATACAAGATGAATCTGGGCAAAACTGGTATGCATAATAGTGTGCTTCTCTTCCAACAACTGCAGTTGAATGGACTTGCAATGTCCAGTCTCATGCCGGGTGCCTGGCCAGGATGCACTGTGAGTGTGGTAAGTACATATATTTTATGATAACTGTAGTGCAATAATCAATAAAAAATACCAATAACAGTAAGCAATAAGATGTAAAGCAGGATTGTGGTTTCATAACTAATGTGTTGTAATAAGTGCAGTAGGGCTGTATTAACTGCATGTATGTTCTAATGTTTCTGCAGTCAACTTTAAAACTGAAATAAATAAAGAATGCAAAAGTAATTGCCTGATAAATGTATTGCACAACTCACAGTATAGTTCAGTGCTGTCTGCAGCCCATTGTTCACTCACATAATGCTCTCTATTCCTCCCACTCCATGAACAAGGTATATGGGTAAGGTAGCCCAAGTTCTGGGCAGATATCATATGTGTACTTCACAGACTCTTAGGAGCACTAATAATAAAGTGTAAAACAGGATTGTGGTTTCATAAGAATATATTGAAATAAGTGCGGTAGGGCTGTATTCACTGCATGTCTGTTCTAATGTTGCTAAAGTCAACTGTAAAACTGAAATAAATAAAGGATGCAAAAGTAATTGCCTGATAAATGTATTGCACAACATACAGTATGGTTCAGGGCTGTTTGCAGCCCACTTTCACTCATATAATGCTCTTTATTCCTCCCACTCTGGGAACAAGGTATATGGGTAAGGTAGCCCACATTCTGGTCAGATATCATGAGTGTGCTTCACAGATTCTAAGGAGCAATATGTAAAGCAGGACTGTGGTTTCATAAGAATATGTTGAAATAAGTGCATTAGGGCTATATTTATTGCATGTCTGTTCTAATGTCACTGCAGTCAATTGTTACATAATGTGCACATGTCCCCTGCAGTAACAGCTTTTGTGTTCTATTCCCATGCCTGCCAACTAAGACATGATGGCTGTCTAGTTTACTTATTGTACACAAACATACCTCTCAAGTGTTACAATTTTTCATAATGTAATGACAACTGCCCAATCTGTCTGGTCCATGATTAGCAGATAAATGATTACCTGGAATGCAATGTATTTGCAAATCCATTTACAGAACACCTTGGCAGTTATGTACATGCACATTATGTGAAACAGTTATGTGTAGTTGTGTACCTGCATTTGGTAGTGCTTGGCCCATACTGTCCCACTCTAACAGCTTGAGAGGTATGTGCATGCTACATCATCTATAGAAGAATTTGAGTCATCGTACTCACAACTGACACTGCACACATGTAGAAATATGTATTAGTAGTCTGTGTACTAATATCATATGCCACTTCACTAATGGTATGTTTTTCTCTCTCATCCCCACCCCTTATCTTCTTTAATTTATTAATGTTATCTATTATTATGATTTAATATTAATATATTCTGTTAAACTAACTGCGTTGTTGGTGTTATGAGTTATTGCATTCTGGTTTGCTGTTAACATACTTACTGTTATGTTATTTAATGTTATGTTCCACATAATATACCTTAATATGTATTTGGATTAATCAATATTATGCTCCATTATGTTAATACTAACATTATTTTGGTTATTACTAACCTTAACTTATCTTTATACCTAATTTACAAGATAGGCGAGTTCCAGGTGATCCACCTACCTTGGCTCCTTCAGCTGTGTCACCTGGGTCCAGCACATCTGGGACCCAGGGAGCTGGAATCACACAATAAGACTCAAAAGAAACAAATTGCAGCCAAGGAGAGGACCTCAAATGGAAACAGTTCTCTTTATTGGATACAACCACAATGATCGTTAAGTGCTTTTGTCCCCCATAAAATTACATGGGACTTCTTCAGAATAAAAACCATCTACATATATCAAGTTTAAATATTATTCAAACACACACTCAACAAAAGTTAAAAAACAATAAAAACATTAAAAACATTAACCCTCAATGTGCCTGAGCTGCAGTAAACAATAAATGCTATAATATTCATTCAGACCAGGGTACTCAAATGCATTTAGCTTTAATTGGCATCTTAGCTCACACAATTCTAAGTGTTCTGGTAACACCCTCCCTTGACTGTCTAAAGCTATCTGCTGCAGATGTTCATTGTGGTCTAGTAAATGTTTAGATAGTACATTTGTACTACCATTTTTATGTAATTTAGATGAACTTTCTACAGATTTTTCCTATATGAAATGCTGGACATTGCAGGCATTTTGCGGCATAAACAACACTTTTAGACTGACAAGTGAAATGACCATGTATACCTTATATTCACCCAGTCTAAATTTTATCCCTGTTTCAATAACATTAGGGCACTGCCTGCACATCCCACATTTAAAGTTTCCAAAGGAACAATTATTTTGTTCTATTCCTACCCTATGATTTTCAAGTTGATTTTTAAAAGATCTATCCTTTTTAAACACAATAAATAGCTTAGTACCTAATTTTTCTAGTCATATAATCCAAATTAAGGTTGGACCAGTTTTTATTGACAATTTTTACTGCAGCTAAACTGTCTTTATTGAATGTTGTAATAAAGGAGAAGGTCGTTTCCTCTTTTTCTTGTTCTCCTCTATTCATTGCCCCTTCATCAATAACACCTATTACATTTTCACCATCACTAGATGTGGACTGTTGACTTAAGATGGGCGTGAAAATCCCTCTAGCTCTTTTTGTTTGAACTTCCATATTTACTTTCTGCAGTAGGTGTTCAGTGTAACCCCTTCTCTTAAACATATCCATAATAAATTTGGTTTCAGATATAAAGTCATCATCATCTGTTAACATCCTGGCTGCTCTTACCAGCTGTCTTTTTACCATTGATCTTTTTTGGTATGAAGGGTGGCAACTATTGTAATCCAAATAAGAGTTCAAAGAAGTTGGTTTTCTATAGATCCTTGATCTAAGTTTCTGCTTCTCTTAGTCTGTACGAATTTCTACATCCAAATAACATATTCTCTCCTTATGTAAAGTGTGAGCAAATTCTAAAAAGGTGGTACTATTATTAATGTAATCCAGAAATTCATCCAAGAGCTCTGATGACCCCGCCAAAACTAAGAAAAGGACATCCAAAAACCTTGTGTAGTATTTTATATTTTCCACAAATCTACTTTTAAATATGTGTTCAGTTTCCCAAAAAAGACATAATGTAATTTGCATACATGGGGGCACAAGGGGCCATTATAGCTACACCTACCACCTGCTTGAAGCATTGTCTCTTAAAGAAAATGTAATTATTATGAAGAATGTCTTCCATGAGGGCAATTATCAAATTAGTACAATCCTGTGTGTATTTCTTAGTCATACAAAGCTGTTCTTCAAGCCATTCTAAACCCTCCGTATGGGGTATAACTGATAATACATTTTTAGCATCTATAGGAACAAAAATCATGCCTTCAAAAACTGCTACTTTGTTTAAAGCTTTCAGAAAATCCCACAAATCTGTACATAGATACTTAAATTCTTCCACCCCCTCTTTTAAATAAAAGTGTACTAACTTTGCCATAAACTGGGTCTTGGATCTTTTTCCATCCACTATAGGTCTAAATTAAGGTTGAGTCAGGTCCTTATGGATCTTGGAGATCCCAAAGATACTTGCTATCACTGGGTATTCATTTTTGATGTAATTATACTCATCCAGGTTAATTTGACCCTGAAAAATCATGCCGTCCAGTGTAATGTCTATCCTTTTAAAGGCAATGTTAATTTAATTTTGTGAAACTTCTCTATAAGTACCATCCACTAAAATGACATTCATACTGTTACTATAGTCTATTTTGTCCATGATTACCATCCCATTACCCCTATCAGGTTTCATTACACAAATTTGTTTATCAGTGACCGTATCAAATAAGCATGCCCTTTCACTAGCAGTCATATTGTCATCACCCACATGATCCTCTTCCTTCAACATTTGCCTAAAATCCACCTCACAAGTTTTTTGAAAAAAATTACAGAATTATGCATAGGTGGATAAAACATACTAGGTTTTTCAAACAGCTTTTAACACAGTCTACATTTTCCCCATTTGAATTAAAGAACAAACACAAATTTAATTGTCTGGTATATAGCTTCAAATCAAGTAGTACATCAGCAATAAGGCCTCTGCGTGCAGGAATAAAACTGAACCCCTTAGATAGCATATTTGTATTCATCTGAGTAATATTCTTACTAGAATAGTTATACACCTTAAAATTTTTTGCAGTGTTAAAAATAATATCAGACCCTCTTTGTTGGTCTACCATTTCTTCATCAAAAATATCAGCCACCATTGAATCAGATTCAAAAGGGCCATTCAAATTTAACTGTGTGTTAAAATCACTAAATAAGTCATTTGAACACTCAAAATCCATTGAAATATCCATGGAAACATTAATATTGCTTGTTTCGGTGTTAAAATCACACAATAAGCCACTTGTAGAGGCATTTTATTACTTTCAATTGCAGTGTCCAAACTTATTAGCATTTTTTCTGTTGCCAACTGCCATTTTGGTCATGCTCCTTGGGATAAGTAATCACCATTCCTGTTGCTGTTGAAAATCCCCTGGAGAATTGTTTCTTTCATTAAATTCAGATATATTCTTCAAATGCTTAGATCTCCTCGCCCCTTCAATGATTTCAGCATAAGTGTTAGACCTGTGTGCATTCTGCTTCTTTTGAAAACTTGGTGGTGATGTCATCTCTGACTCATGATTCCCACAGTTGTGATTGGCTGAAGTAAGGTTGTTTCTATGGTTACCAGTACCTTTGGGGTAGGCACAATCATTTCTATATGCTTCCAAGTCCCTGTTGATTTTTTTCATTTTCCTTAGAAATATATCATTACAAATCTTGTCAATCTTGGAAAAAATATCATCCTTCATTTTATAGTGCTCAAAGAGAATATCCTTCCTTAAAAGCACCATTTATAACATCAAGTTCTTTATTGAAGTTATCCATAGCATTTAAGTTGTTTTTGACCATTAACTGCATTATTTCCAAGCCTGCGCTAGTGCACTGTCAAAAATACTATGTAAGTCTGTTTACTATCAAAAACACGAAAATCACTTATGCAAACGGTGATTTCCACGACAAATAACGTTGACTTATACATATTAATTAGGTTGTATGGTCACCGCAACAAAGTCGACAATTTCTGTCAATCATATTTTGTAAATCTCCCATTTACATCCATGCTGTGAGTCCCTGCCCTGTGTACGTCCTTCTAAACAGACATACACATGAATGTCGACATTCTGACTGTCACTCCTACCATGTTCAAGGAGGTGGCTGTCGTGCATGTCAATGTTGACCTTTTGACTGTAAACCATGCAAGTGTCTAATGAAACCAGAGTCTGTTGAGCCACCATTAAGGTAATACCACAGTCTCAACCCTTTAGGTACTTGTTTAAGTTCAATGTTTCTCTGCAGGTAACTATTTTCCAACTGTAATTTTTTTGTATTTTAACAACACATTGTCAAAACATTTTAAACTGTCCAGAAATGTCATACCCACGTTGTCACTTGTACTATTCAGCTGCTGTCAATACACATCAGTATTCTGGTGAAAAGAAAAATGGTTGTGCTTCCAATCCCCCATTGTATTTGTTCTTTCACTAGAGGTTGAATTACTTTGCTGTACATTCTCACCAGAAATAACAGGTGTGGCTTATAATAATGGTAAGCCTAAACTCAAGTTCATACCATGATTGCCACTTAGTGAGAGTCCCAAAGTTCTAATGTGGTGAGATTGGTCTGCCAACTGCTAGCTAACCTGTTGTAGTAAAGATGTTAAATTACCATTGGATCCAGAACCATCCTGTTGGGTGCCATCAATGCTGCTATTTCTATAACTGGCTTTGCCACTGCAACAAGCCCGGGTAACACTCAACATGAACGTGAATAACCCAACTAACTATTGTTAATTTTCTCCTGACTGTAACCAGGTGTATCTCATGTCTACCTATGTATTCTTTGGTAATACTACTTATGTACTCTTGTTTTACTTGTATTATTGTATCTGATAACTCGGAGCTTATCTCCCCGGGCCTCCACTGAAAATGGACATGGCTCCAGTTGGACTATCCCGGTCAACAAATGTAAAATAAAAAAAAAATAAATAAAATAAAAATAAAATTTCCATCCATACATTATGACTAGAGAACCAGAACCACACACTAAGACTCCAAAGAAACAAATTGCAGCCAAGGACAGGACCTTAGAAGGAAACAGTTCTCTTTATTGGATATAACCACAATAAACATTAAGCACTTTCGTCTGCCATAAAATTACATGGGACTTCTTCAGAACAAAAAACATCTGCATATATCAGGTTTAAATATTATTCAAACACATACCCCCAGATTCAGTAAGTTCTTCACGGTGTGCAGGAATAGTGCAGGAGCTGCTGGAGGCAATATGGCTGCCATGCGATCCAGGAATAAGCTCCAGGGACATGCATGAGCGCTCCTGCACTATTCCTGCATGGACACAGCTCCTGTATGCAAATTACCCCATTTGCAGGTGAAAAACATGCAAATGAGGTGAAGTTGTGATCCAAGAAGCTGTCAGCCAGCTGTGCAGGACTAGTGTAGTGTGTAGAAATGTACTCAGTTAGTAACCCAGTATATTTCTGCAAACTACAAAACGGAGCCATGACAGCTCCAAATAAAGGATGTATAGCATGTGTAAAGCATAGCAATGGCCAAATATATGGCCACTGGCATGAAAAACAGTTGTCAAAATAAAAAAAAAATAACTTTTATTTTTTTTAGCCGATTTTGTCTGTTTAAGAATAGGGCAGTGGCACGCAAACGGGATCGGGACAAAAAAAAAATGAAATAAGCATTGTATCCAAAATCCTATACTCAGTGGCAGGCAGAAGACAAAATGGCCAGTGAATAATGGTTGCTAAGGGGGAAGGCTCAGTGTGAGACTTGTAACTATGCATTAGCCGGCAATCCTATGCAAATGAGGGGAATAATACTGAATCCCTGATTTCCCCTCAATGCTAGCCAGCACCCAACCGTGTAAGTACAGGAATACCATGGTGCAAGCCTAAGTGTTAGCTGACATCATAGGGGGTGTGCCAGGCATACTGTAAGCTTATTGGAGCCCTGTGGCTCAGGTTTGACCTTAGCTTAACAGAGCTAAATGAGGGGGTGTGTGAGGCTGCCTAGTACTCTTTACATTGCCTAAGCAGGTGTGCATGCCGCACACTGGGTTTTAAAGAAAAAAAAAACAGGAAATAGCAGGTCTGTGCACATTTGAGCACTGTCTTTGCACAGTGCACCCTCAGGCTTAAACAGAAAGGCAATGGGAAGGGAAAACAACAGTAGGGAGGTAATCAAGGAGAACTAGCATAGCTGGCAGGGGAAATGTATCAGAATCAGCCAATTACATAGGCAGCAGACCAGCCCAGCCCAGCACACTACTATAAACTATGCAAACACATACATTATCTGCTATGTTCCCTATAGTTATCACCTCCTCCCAACAGTAATTTGGTGTTGGTCCACAGTTCATTCAGTAGGACATGGTGGACATGTTACTGTGACATCACTGGTGTACACAAGCGGGGAAATGTTACCAAACAAAGGTAACAAAATGATAGGGGCTGCAGCAGCTATCATACATCAACATGTGTAAGAGGTTGAGGGTGGTGGGGATGAGAATGATGTCGACCAACCCACAGTGAGGAGAACGAAGAAGAGTGTACAGACCCAGAGTAACCTATCAAGGGCTACATGAGCTGGAGATAGTGGAGCACTATAGGGTGGACAGGGACCTCCTACAGCAAATTGTTGAGCTGTGCCAGCCACACCTCACACACAGAACTAACAGAGGGAAACCCAGGCCAGTGGATACCAAGGTATGTGTAGGCCTAAGAATACTAGCCACAGGTACCTTCCAAAGGCCAGCTGGGGATATCATGGGGATCTCACAGGTATCAGCATCCAGGGTACTCCACCAGTTCCTGAATGCCAATTCAACACTTGCCGGTGAGCACGTATATTTCCCCAACACCCGTGAGGTGTTAGCCAGCAATATGCACCTCTTCCACCAAATAGCAGAATACCCTGAGGTAGTGTGTGCTATAAACTGCACGCACATATGCATCAAAGCACCACCCAGTGAGCAGGGTAGGGTCTACATCAACCGCAAAGGCGTCCCCTCCATTAGCTGCCAAGTCATGTGAGATGCCCAGGGCATTATAATGAATGTGTGTGCTGGCTACCTGGAAGCTATCATGACTCCCACATCTGGCATCTGACACAGCTGTACCAGAGATTTGCCAGTGGGGACATCCCTTATGGTCACCTAGTGGGGGATGCTCATTACGCACTGGAGCCATGGCTGATGACACCCATTAGAAATGTACACACATCTGAACAAGAACTCCATAATGAGGCACATGCACAGACCAGAATCATAATAGAGCTTGTGTTTGAGATGCTCAAGTCACGGTTCCAGTGCCTGGACACATCTGGTGGAGCCTTGCAGTACTCACCAGCTACATGTACCCAAATTGTCATCCTATGTGCCATGCTACACAATATGATCCTGCAGAAACAGCTGCAGCAGGAACAGCATGGGGCAGGGCTACACAGCCCCCCACCATTGCCAAGGCCTGCACAAGCACAGAGTGACTCGGAGGAGGAACAACCTGAGCCTGCCCCAGTAAGCAGACGGGGGCATGCCCAGTATGTCCAGGCCTTGGCAAAAAGGCAATGCATAGCACATACACTGACATTGTAGGAACCCAGGGAATGACACCTCTCTCTGACTCGCACATACAGTAAAAGGGATGCCAAACATGACACTAACTGTGCTTAACCATGTATAGGGAGTGTACTATATGCATCCGACATAGTCAGCCCTCCTGCACCATCCTCAATACTGGCACAGCCAGAAGGTAAGTCACTCTTCCTACCAATTGCCAAATGTATGTGTTGTTACTTGTATCTATGGTATGGTTGTGAGCATGCAAGGGAATCAGGTGGCTGAATGGGATGCCAGCAGATAGTAGACACCTATACTAGCAGCATGAGCTCTGTAACAAATACTGGTGTCACCATAGTAGCCAGTACTAGACAAGGTGACAAAACTCACTGCAGGAAATGTGCTGGACCACATGTGTGTCCATAGGACACACACATGCCAGTCAGTGAGGCTCACATACCCAAGAACAGTCTCAGCCAGCAGGACAGGTGTATACAAACACAAGCAAAGGCTGTGTTAAGGCCTCTGATTGATGGCTATGGAGAACATCCCTGCCCAGACCTGCACAGATAGACTACAACAGGTCAGGCAGTGGGATGTTAGTTCTGAAGGGTAAGAAATCAGAAACTGAAATGTAGGTAAATCAACCTAAGACCTGTAGTACACTGATATGCATCTAGTCAGCATGATAGGTTAGAATATAGAATGAAATGGAGTACCTGAAATACCAGTACAGTCATAGCAAATGTGTACAAGTGTCAGGTGTGCCCCCCAGTCCTATGTAGAAATGTAGAAACAGTCAGGTGTGGCCCCCGCAATCCTATGTAGAAATGTGGTAACAGTCAGGTGTCTCCCAATCCTATGTAGAAATGTAGTAACAGTCAGGTGTGCCCCCCCACAATCCTATGTAGAAATGTAGTAACAGTCAGGTGTGCCCCCCAATCCTATATAGAAATGTAGTAACATGTATGTGTAGGTATAATAACAGTCGAGCACAGATTACCTGAGCTGGCCAAGGTAGCAGGATAGATTGTAGCATGTGTACAATATGCAGGTCTGTGTGTGTTAGGTTGGTGTGTGTTGTATATTGTGTGAGAGTGGTCAGTATGTATGCATGGTGAGGTTTGTCCGGGTGGCCATTGCCCAGTACTGCCAATGACAGGGCCAAGTTCTCACAACTGCAGTGCCAAACACAATGCTTCCCAGCAAAATACATTCCAGCAGTAAGCCATAGTAAATGTTTGTAGGTAATATGTGTCACTAACTGAAAGAGGACATGGCATGAATATCGGCCCAGATATACAAGCAGTACACAGGGGGAAGTACCCCAGACAGACAGTGTATAATATGTAACTGTCAAATGGATACACCCTTGGCATTGTACATACAGGTTTGCAGCACATTATTTGGGCTTGTAGTAGGGAATACCAATGTCGTCTGGCCAAACACTGGCCGACCACAAAGGTCATAGGAATGAAGTATTGAGAAACAGCTGATGTCCCTGCATAAGCCAGCATAAGTGGAATGCACCGTGCATATCTGTGAGTCAGATGCAAGTAGTGTCCATAGCACACATGCACCCAGCTCACCCCACCACCACCCATAGGTACCTCTCTGGTCTTATCCCTGCTGTTGGGAATGAGTACAATATGACCCCCACCTGTGTATGGTAATAGCGAAAGAATGCAGCATGCAAAGCAGGTGCCCCATGCAGGTCTGTCCCTAACTGTAAGCAGCACCCTGCCAGCATCCACACCACTGGACCAATACTGTCAGAAAGTATTAGCATGAACACCTTGCACACCTACCCTGTCACTCCAGGAAATATGGTGTATTGCAGTCTGGGACTGTAGAAGTGACAGAATGTAATGGCCTGCTACAGCTGGCCTGCATCACTACCAAATGGCCTACAGTCCTCTGCCAAAGGCCTGTGTCTCACCCGTATTACCAATTTATGTTATGTCATGGACTCCCAAATAACATAACACAGTCCACAGAACCCAAATGCAAGGCCATGTGGACAAATCACAGTAACATGTCCACCATGTCCTACTGAATGAACTGTGGACCAACACCAAATTACTGTTGGGAGGAGGTGATAACTATAGGGAACATAGCAGATAATGTTTGCATAATGTATGGAAGAGGCTAGAATAATGGGGAGTGGGGGGTGGGAGCATGGACTGCATGGAGTGTGTGAAGCCCGAAACTCAGCCGTGTGCACATACTATCCCTGGCTGTAACCACAAGAATGGGTGGCTACAAACCTGCTCGTAAACCACAATGTGAAGGGGTAATGTCCAGAATTATGACCCCTGCCTCTGGGTAACCTGTGTGAATCTGTACAGCTGTGAGGTATGGCCACAGCAGGATATGGCCATACTCTCACGTCGATGGATGTAAAGCATGGAATCCTCTGCCACCACTGTACCAAGGTGCTGAACCATTTACAGACCCAGCAGCAAGTGTCTGCAGCTTCCCCTCCAGAATGGCATGATTGTGCAAGAATATGTAGGCTGCTGACCACAATAGGCAGCAGTACCTTATACAAGGGTACTACATATGTCGCACTCTACTCCCACATTTGTAACACCACAAACACGTACAAATGGGATGCATAGCTATTGTAATATTGAGTTGCATAATTCCCTTTAATGGTGATTCTCATCATACAATGTTAGGTCTATTTCTTTGGCATACACAATTAATACACAAGTCATTGATGGCATGGGTTTGATTCTTGCAAGAGATTGTGGTTTCTGAGCCATTTGTATTTTCCAGTATGTAATATAGACATAATGCATGCTGTACACATATCCCATTATATATCTACTGTCCTTGCAGACTGTCATTTCAAATCAGCATGTCAATGAATTTATATGTCACGTAATTCCTCCCTGCTGCAATGTGATTTTGTTTTACTGTCACATCCTATAATAGCATGCCTAGATTACACAAATCACCTATAGAAAGGATAGTCAGGTTACTGCGAAGGAAAATATTTTTTGGGTAAATACCTACATGGAAAAAATGCCCTATTTTAAAAAACGGAAATGTGTAGAGCATCCAAGCCTTCTTTTGGGAACAAATGTTCAGACAGGATGGTGTGCATGTGTCTAGATCAGGGAAGAGAATTTTTGCAGAAGATATTTTGCAATATTTGACAAACACTAGGTAGGATTTTTGCCATGTAGAAAATTTAACAGCCCACAGATAGCAACATTTGATGCCTGTCTGATGGTTGTTAATGCTAGGAGCATTAATAATAACGTTTTTTATTGGAAAATTTGCTACATTCCCACAATATTGATGTTGTTATTGTTTGTGATACATGGTTAAAGAACAATGACTGGAAAACAGTTCTGTCAGGGTATAAATGTTTTTACTGCAGCAAACATTTTAATAAAAAAAATCAGGTGGAGGTGTTATGATAGGGATTAAATATAGGTTCATTGATAACACCAACACTATAGTCTGTGTAACTGTGACAATAAAGACAACCCTGGATCATACAAAAATTGTTGGAGTATATAGACCACCAAAGTCAAGTGCAGATGACCTAGAGGAATTAATACATTTCTTGAATGAAACACAGGAGGGAAGAATAATATTAGCTGGGGACTTACATTTACCAGAAACAGACTGGAATAATATTGATTCTACAATGTTAGTAAGGAAATGATTCACAGCGTATATTCAGGAACAACAATTGCTTCAGATTGTAAAAAAAATCTACCAGGGGATGGCACATACTAGACATTGTGTTCTCAAAGAAATTGCTGTAACTTCAAGTCAAGTTTTACCACCATTGATGCGCAGTGATCATGGGGTTATAAAGGTTAATTTGTTAATAGATAATTCTGCCAAAATGAAATCTAAGCCAATGCACTGAAGGTTCATTTCAGATTATAGGAAAGCAAAACAGTTACTATATAAAACTAACTGGAGTGAGATGTTCAGTAGAAAAACTGCAGATGGAATGTGGAAAGTTTTGAAAGAGAAATTGTTTGAGTACAAAAAATCAAAAAAAGATGTTTAACATCAGGGTCTAGGCATACAACATCAGACGGATATATTTCCATAAGAACAAGATATCTGATTAAGGTGAGAGACAAAAAAATATAAGAAATGGAAGAGAGGTCAAACTACAACTTTGAAAACTGAAATAAACAAGCTGGGCAAACAGATTAAGCATAGTGTGAGACAAGATCAAGAAAAATGTGAAGAAAATGTATATAAAGATATTGAGCATAATAGGAAATCTTTTTATATATACATAAGATGTGGAATGAGTGAAGACACACAACTTGATAAACTGTATGCAGATTCTAAAATTTATTCTCAGACAGAACAGATTATAGATATATTTAAAAATCGTATGCAAAACAGTTTGGCTCCACTAAAGGGATGGTAACTTGTCATGGTGACAACCAGGTGACCCCAGATACTGGAATCAAATTAGATTATATTGAAAAAACACTGCACAAATGAAATTAGTAACTATGACCTGAGAACACTTCAGTAAGAACTTACAGTACCATTATATCTATTATTCACTAGGTCATATAAATATGGAGAGATTCCTTAAGATTGGAGGCAAGTGCTTATTAAATCTGTTTTTAAGGGAAAGGGGAGTAGGACAAACCTAGAGTCATATAGACCCTTAAGTCTACTTTCATGTTGTGAAAAAATAATGGAAAATGTAATATTGGATAAGTTATTGTCAGAATTGGATAGGTTGGGACTTGAAACCATATATTAACATGCATATGTTTAAAACAGATCTATTACCACCTGTAACATGTTGTTCTATAACAATATAATAACAGCTATGAATGAAAAATTGTGCTGTGATGTAATTTATATAGATTTAACTTCAGCATTTGACAAGGTCATACACATAACACTGATCAATAAATTAGTACAACTTTTAGATTGTATCTTTCAGACCTAGCTTTTTCATTTGAGGTGTTCTACAGTCTATATGCAGATGACCTGAAATTGGGTAAACTGATTTCATGTGTTACAGATAAGGCATGTCTGTAAAACAACTTGACTAAATTGACCATTAGGGCACAGGAGAATAATATGATGATAAATACATCAAAAATTAAGCATATGAGATTTAGTAGGCATAAATTGAAAGGGGAATATTTAATACAGCACACAGTGATTGAAATTGTAGACTCATTTAAAGACCTGGGTATATGGGTAGATTCAGCTATGAGTTTTTCTAATCATATTAACCAATTGGTTAATGATAGTTATAAAACTATAGGTTGTATAAAAAGATTTATAAAGTCGAGGAAATCAAAAATAATGAAGTCATTGTTTGTTAGCTACATTAGAGCGAAACTTGAGTATGGAATAACAATATGGAAACCCTATAAGAAAACAAGCATGAGTAAATTGGAAAGAGTACAATGGAAATACACCAAGGGTATCCATGGATGTGAAAATGTAAGTTACTATAAAAGACTAAAATATCTGAAGTTGTACAGTTTCTCTTACAGATATCTAAGAGGAGATATTATTCAGGTATATAAGGCATTTAGTGACAACTATCTCTGGGAATGTTTGGAGTTAAAAAGTACTAGAGAATCATTAGACAATCTATGTAGAAGATTCTATATAGGAATGAGAAGTGTATTAATTGGTTATCTGACAGAGTAACTGATGCATGGAACAGACTACCAAATTACATTAAAGCAAGTACTAGTTCAGATATTTTTAAGAACAGCCTGGATACTTATTATGAGAACAAGTGTTTTGGTATGTTGTCAAGCTAGAAGGGCATTAATGCCTGTGCTTGAAATATTTGTATGTATGTATGTATATATGACTGCCTGCTTTTATTAACCTACATTTGCTCAGGAATTGTGGCCACTAGTAATTATTCTGACATATGATTGTGAAGTTTTATTATTACAAAGTTGTCTTTGTGACATAAGCACCTTCACATCAGTTATTGGTGTCTATATTGCATAATTAAACTTTTAAAAATTCGAACGTCGTATGGTCGACACCATATGATCGAACTTTTAAAAGATAGAAAAGTTAATAAAAAAAATAAACCAAAGGGGAAAAACCTACCTGAACAGTTTAAGCAGGGGGGAAAGGCCCCGTGCACCCCTCACACGCCCCAGTCTTTAAATATACCAACTCTGAGATTGCACTACAGTGCAGAAAAGGGAAATCTTCCCATTCCACACTGTACGGAGATCTCTGTTGAAACATTCGAACTTTTAAAAGTTCGATCATATGATGTCGACCATATGACGTTCGAACTTTTAAGAGTTCGACAACGTGATATAGACCCAATTATCGTACTAGAATTTGAACATTTACCCCTCCTGTCTTAATATTTCTGTATACATATCTTTGATTTCTGTGTATATTGTCCTCAGCACACTTTCCCTGGGTGGTAACCAAAGCGTTGTAGTTGCCCTTGCTGCTCCCCCCCCCTTACTTATTTTTGCTGCTTCCCCTCCCCCTCTTACTTATTTCTGTATTCATATGTTTTCGTATTAATATATCAGCTCACTTTCCCTGCTTGTGTACAGCTTGCATTATTTGCCTTATGTAGCTCTTCATGCTGTCTGCACAAGCACTCTTAACAGGTTTATCCATTGACAAGCCTGTTTGTTTACTGTGTGTGCTTGTGCTGCTCAGCATGGTGGCCATGCAAACATGCTTGTATTTTCATAAGCGCATGTGATTTCTGTGGCTATATCGCACTAACACGTAGACATTGTGTAAGCTTCTTGTTCATGAATCCCAGGAACTGTCTTTCCTATCAAAAAACGTTTTCCAGTTGGACTTTAAAAATATGAAAAGCTTGGATTTCATTATGGAAAATGACACTCATTTCAAAAAATTAGCACCTCCACAGAAAATCTTCTAGTCTGTCAAGCAAACGTTCTGATGCAAGGATACTTTCAAACAATTTATTAGGCACCTGGGTTAATCCATTTGTGAATGATGGGGTGGTAAGCTAGAAATAATGCGGCAGTAATGTTAATGCAAAAGCTGCAGATTAAAATGTTACTAATAATAAGACAAATCCAAAGCATGCTGCATTTAGACTTTCAGGCTAACTTTTTACACAGATGAGTTTTGTGTTTAGTTTACATTTCAAACAGATGATCATATTAATTTTTAGCATGAAGTAAGCCCTGAAGTTAGCTGCAATAAGCTCATCTAGCAGCTTTGCTGCAAATCAGATGTAATAATTACAAAGCAGTAGCAGATAAATGAGGATAGTACAAAGACAAAACTGGTAGTGTGCACAATATGATAGTACTTACTCAACATAATGCAGTACTGTACATGAATAACATTATAAAAAGGCTTTACATCTTCAGTATGAATGACCAGTTATTAGGGTTACTGTCTCCTTTGGTCATTTCCTTTACAGAAGTTTTTTTCTTGTAACAAAGCTGCAGTTTGTCTGGATAATGGCCCCATTGTCTATCGTCACTAGCAGAAACTGCATTGCATCCCTAGTTATGAGGATGTGCTGGGGCTTGAACTCTGAGGGGACAAAAGGAAGCTTTCAATAAGCAAAGGTCTTACGCATTTTGATTTTTGCTTGGAAATGGATGTCAGTCTTATCAGTAGACTGATGGGTTGAAAAGAAAAAAGGCATACAAATCTTTCAGATACAACCAAAACTAATCTGACATTGCCCCCGAGCCTCAAAATGTTATAACTATAACTGGATGAACTACTAAAAAATAGATAGAGCAATGGGATCAGAATGTCACTGAGGAAATGCCAAGTTACAATGTCAGTGGAGAATACATTCAGTTTAATATTAATTTTCCGCAAGTCATAGTCATGGTAGTCAGTTACAGAAGACAGTGAAAACAAGTAACTAACCAAATAAATACATAAGTAAGACAAGTAACATGGCAAGAAAAATACATAAAAGCATTTGTTAAGAATCATGTGAGAATTAACAGGGCAAGGAGATGGTGTGGATATAAATAGTTCAACACAGCTTTAGAAAACGTTGCTGCATCATGCTAAGTGAATTTGCATGATGAACAGCCAACCACACGGAATTTCAGGTTCAAAACCTCATAAACATAACATAGCTAGGCTAATTAATATGTTTGACCATTTTTCTATGCTAATGCCTGTGTGATAAGGCACCAAGTATGATAATGAGGTAAAACAAGAGGGCAGAGTGAATCAGAGATATTTAAATTCCATTCAACAATGCAGCTCCCACTTTATATATATATATTTGAACTTGGCCATATGTCTGTGTTCAGTCAGAGTACATCACCCAAATATGTTAAGGGTTGTTGCAAGCATAGTAAAAGTGTATCTGCAGGTGTCCCTTATTGCAGCTGGTTTGTCTAACAGTGAACGATGTTATCCATGGAGGCACAGGGACACCTGACCATACTTTACATTTTATGCCCTCCATGACACCAACATAGTGTACCAATACCATGTTGCCAGGGACACCATGAAACAAACTGTGGAATGTGCTGGCTTTGTTTATAGCTAACACATTCCACAGTTTGTTTCATGGTGTCCCTGGCACCATGAGACAAACTGTGGAATGCGTTGGCTTTGTTTATAGCCCCTTGGGAGGTGTAGAGTACTGATCCCAGTGGATACAAATGCTTGTGTTGCTTTACTCATATAAGCTAAAGGGACCTTTCAGTGACCTACTGGGGACACAGTAGGGGTATCTCAGACATTTGCCTTGAGAGTACTAAATTAGTTTCCCAATGACATACTTCATTATGTGGGAGAACATATGTGATCCCCATGTACTCCATAGGAGAAAGTAAACACCATGTGGAAGTTCTATTATATATCCCATTCTTCTGAGGTACTGGGGGCCACAGACTTCACCCACATTGAAATAAAAAGACTCATCAGGTGAATAGGGAGGAAGGTACATGAACAGCAAAGGGTATTACTCCATCAGCCGCTAGGTGTTTGTAATGTACAGAGTACCACTTATACTGTGTTTTCATGACTCCCACATCTGGCACACATGTGATTTTTACCAACAGTTTGCAAGGGCTGACTTCCCAAAAGGGCATCCTGTTGGTGATGCTGTATATGCCCTGGATCCCTGGCTCATGCCACCTATCAGAAATTTATTGAGTCAAACAGACCAGGAGTACAACTGTGCACTATCACAAACCAGAAACACTATGGAATTTGTGTTTTGGCTGCTGAAAACATGCTTTCTCTGTCTGGCTTCAACTATTGGTCCCCTGCAGTATGACCCTACCACATGTACCAATATACCAACTGAGTGTGTAATGTTACACATCATCATACTTAGGAAGCAGTTATAGCATTGTGGCCTTTTGCAGGGCCTACAGTTCCAAGCACAATGAGCAAAAGAAGATGAGCCAGAAAGAGTCAGAGAAGGCGACAGCAGCAGGGGTTGATCATGACAGATAAAGTCTGACACAATATACCATCAAACGAACAAAAAGGCAGTGGATTGCACATAGCTTTACAATATAACTATACAAAATATACCATATGGCATAATGGTTAAGGTCTTTACCTCTCATGCACAAGATCAGAGACAGATCACGGTCAAATGGGGCCCTAGGCTGTGTAATAAATCAGCCCCCCCAAAGCAGCCCCCCCCCCAGCCATTTCAGTCCCATTACTTTGTTATTTCTCAGAAGGTACTATAAACACTGTTCAGACCTGTCAATGAGGATACTATTTTTTTCTTTACTTCTACAATGATTACAGATGTTCGGATTTAATTTAAAACTTGTATTTCAAATTTTATAGCATAATCACTGATACCTATTTGCTAAACATAACAATACAGTCTCACAATGAAAACAGACATAGCATGAGCAACAGTAAACTTCTCTTCCTTGAAGCTCACAATTCTTTGAAAATGCACTAAAGCTCACAATTCCTTGAGCAGTGTGGTAGTTGGTGTAGATGATTAAGGCTCTTGTTTCCTGTAACCAAGGTACAGGGTTTGAGCCTAAGCAAGTTAATTAACATGACATCCATAACTAGGGCATTTCATATAAACAGTCTCCTAATTTGTGGCAAATTCTGTATAAATTCCACGTGTGAAAAGAAGTAACAACAGGAACATTTACAGCTGTGTTGATGTGCATGCATTGTACTAAAGATGTGTTCACAGACAGATGCAGAGAAATTGCACAAATGCAGTTAAAGATGAAATGGTTTTATTTTTCAATTGTTTAATTAAAACTTAAATGCTGCAACAGCACCACCCCCAGAGAGCTGGCAATAGGCAACTACCCAGATTGCCTAGCACTGGATCCAGCTCTGCACAAGGTACAAGGTTCTATCTTGACCTCTGATCAATGACTTTATGGAATTTACATGTTCTACCTGTGTCTCTGCAGAGTTCCTTCTACCTCCCAAAAACATACTGAGTGTTTGCATCTCACACTCACTCAACAATGAAGCTGTGGGCAACAGGACAGACTCTAGACAGTGCCCTGTAAGGGAAAGAGTTGTATAGACCAACCACTTTGGGCATCTACTGTGGTGCACAGTATCCTCAAGACAGGAGAACACAGATTACAGACTAAACACCATGGCAAGGCTAGCCACTCAACACTGTAAAACTATGTCTCTATGTGATCTAGTCGTGTTGAATAATGTTGCCAAATTGGTATGGGTAAGTGTATATGCAGGTGATAAGTGGGTCAAGGATCAGGCCTGCTCCTAAGCCAGGGATCCATGGTAATAGTGGGAGGGATATATGTGCTCCTTGGTTAGTGTGTACCCACTATAAAGCACAGCAACCCTGGATTAATAAGTTACTGGCCAGCCAATGTCCAGTTGCCCAGCTTAGGTAACATGGGATAGCTCTGTTAAGTGAAAGCTGGATGTAAAAAGAAACAATCTATCAAACATAAAAGAAGAATTGCTACACTCAATGTAGTTTCACTGACAGGACAGAGTCTGGAAGTGAATAACATGACGGTAAGGAGGAGGCTGGACATCCAGATGGAATGGCAATGCAATAAATCCACTTGGCTTGGAATCCAGAATCTAGTACTTAGGAGGATAACAGGCTAGAAATGGTGTGGGAATTGTGGTGAGGGAGAGGCTTCAGAAGACAGTGAAGGATGTCATCAGGATTAGTGATAGATTCATGTTTATTAGGCTCGATTTTTATGATAGGGCAGTATTCATAGCCTCAGCCTAGGCCACACAGCAGGGCTGTGACAATGAGGAAAAGAGTGCATTCAGACAGCAGCTGCAGGACCTATGAGATAAAGCAGGACAACATGAACTGGTGTTGATAATGGGTGATCTGAATGCACATATCAGGGCAGATAGAACAGGATATGAGGACTGCCTGGGTCCACATGGATGGGGCAACAGGAATAAATAAGGAGTGGCCATTATAGACATGCAAATTGCATGAAAGTGGCCAACATATGGTTCAGCAAGAGAGACAGTCAGAAGATCACATGCAAGAGTGGCCGACATGCAACTCAGACAGACTTCCTCTTAATAAGGAAAGGGAAGTGAAGTAGAATCATGATTGCAAAGTCATCCCCAGAGAAACAATTGGCCCACGGCATAAACCACTGGTTGCAACAATCAGATGCAAGCAGTGAAAGCACAACAGTTCAAGGAGTTGCTCAGGGTTCTAGGATCTAAAGAAGAAGAAGAAATAGTTGGAGTTGAAGAAGAATGGCCGCACCTCAAAACAGCATGTGTAAGGACTATAGGACAGATATGTGGTTGAGACAGATATGGAAAAAGGTATGAAGGAAAATTGGTAGTGGAATGCAGAAGTCCAGGAAATTGTCAAAAAAAAAAAGAACGTGTAGGAAAAAGTGGGAGACAAGAAACATGCACCAGGCTAGGAAGGAGTACTGGTTGGTTATCAAAGAGACTAGGAGAGGAGTTGCAATAACAAAGAACAAAGCATCAGAGGCACTCTACAATCTTCTAGAAAGTGACTCAGTAGGTGGCACAAAGAAACCATATCAGGTTGCAAGACAAAGAAAGAATGTTAAAGAAGATAGTCAGACACCCTTCATGAGGGATGTCAGCAACAACCTGTTCAAAAGTCCACAGGACATCAAAGGCAGATGGGAGGAGTGCTTCCCGCAGCAACCTCAAGAAACTGTACTGCCCCAGACACAGCCTATTATGAGAGAAGATGAGCCCACCATAGAAGATGTAAGAACAGCACTAAGGAAAATGAAGTCAGGGAAAGCAGCAGGCTCAGATGAGGTTACAGCACATATGATAAAGGTAATGAGTGAGATGAGGAGAAATGGCCCCAAGGGCACTCTTAGCAGTATGGAGAGAAAGGATTATCCAAGATGACTGAACAATAAGCATACTAGTGTCAGTATTCAAAAACATAGGGGGCAGTCACAACTGTGGGCAGTACATAGATATCAATCTCCTGTCACACTGCATGAAAATTCTGGAGAGGGTGATTGATAAAGGAATACGCAGATGCAGTACAACTGAACTGATATTTGCAGTGAGACAGATACTTGAGAAGAAGCTAGCAATGAAGAAATAATCCAAATGGGCATTTCTAGACTTGAAAAAGCATATAACAAGGTTCCAAGAAAGATGAGTTGGGTAGTTGTGTGGTGGTTCAAAGTCCCAGACACATTGATAGAATTAGTGCAAGTAATGTACAAAGACCCAATGACTCGTGTACGAACAGTGTTAGTTCTCACTGAGGGCTTCCCAGTAGGAGTGGGTGTGCATCATGGTTCTGCTCTGAGCCCACTGCTGTTCATACTGGTGATGGACTATGTGATGCCCATGCACTGGCCATACTTGCTGCAGATGGCCATGATGGTCAAAGCCTGGATGTATCTTTATATCATATGTCAGAGAGATATAATGAACTTTAGGGCGACTAAGATGCAAAGAGAAGGAGGATTTACAGCTACAGATACTATAAAACAGGACTAGCTACCTGGGATATCTGCAGTTGAAACTTTCTGGGCCTGTCCAGCTCTTCCCCAACATCCAGCACTGTACTCTGGGACTCTGTGGAGGTGGTACTGCTTTTAAGTGAGTCCAGGAACTCCTCTGTCTCTGTAAGAAATGGTTCAGTCAATCGTCCATTACCAATTGTCCCACATTCCCATGCCATGTCTGTCTCTCTGTGGGTCACAGCATGGATTATATCCATGGCTCTACATTGGACAATGACTGCTTATAACTTCAGCCCATGCACAATCATGGTAGTGCTGGTTGGCAGCATATTCAGCAAAGAGACGTTGGCCATGGACACAGAGGGCCTGTAGTACCACTTAATTTTCTGCATCACTGAATTTTGGTTCACAGGTAGATGATGACGACTAGATTTAGCACTTTGCTGTTTGTGCCCTGTTTTAGGCATATATCTGGTAGTATGGAAAACAGAGGAATTAACAGTCTTGCTCCAGCATTCTTCTTCTTCTTTTGGCTTTTCCCTGTTAGGGGTTGCCACAGTGTGTCACCAGTCTGCTCATGACTGGCAGTAGAGTTTTAGGGTGTCAAGTTGCCAGCCCAGTGCCCAACCTTCCACAGAAGGCACACACATGCACACACTCACACCTAGGGCTAATTTAGAGTGTCCAATCCTGCTCCAGCATGGGCCTTACTAATCCATACACTACTACTACTCTCCTACTAGGCCATATAATATGCTGTACTAGTGCCTGAAAATTACATATCTGCATTTACAGTCTTTAAGTAAATGGCAGGTTTATATTTATACTGAACACATATTCCTTAAATAAACAAGCACATAAGTGTAATTGAGCAAAACACCTGGGTATAATAATATCTATATTAAAAAAAAACACTGTGTCTAATGAAATATGTGCAAGCACAGAACACCACAACAGTACTGAACATTTCTCTGAATATGAGCTCAGGCAAGTGTCTACCATCTACCTTAACAATCCTGCATGCTGCTACAATCAGCACACCTGCAATGTGGCCCTTAAAACACTTTTGGACAACATGTTTAGAAGTATTGACAAACTGACATCCCTTATAGGCCTTAAAGTAAAGAGCAGTCTAAAAGCTAATGCTGCACAAATTAATAGAGGTGTATGAATAACAGAAGTAGCACTTACCTTAGTTAAGCAAATATCTTGTTGATAAGGAAATCCCCATCAAAAGTACTCTTAGCAGAGATTTTCTTCTGTAGAGCAATGAGGTTCTATGTTTCTTTCTGTGCTTGTATCATATAGAGTCACCCCTCTGGGTTCTATGATTATGCTAATTAAAGCCTGTCTTATCATTGTTTCTGCATCTCTCAATTTACATGAAAAACACACCTGCTAAGCATTGTGCAGATTTCTACTGGATGCTGTTCACACACCTGAGCACCTGCAGGTATGCATGCATGCATGAGCAGCCTATTATTTTTTGATTTTGTTATCCATTGTACAGATGAGATGTCCATTGATATCCATTGCTGCACAGCAGATAGGACATGTGAAATGTGATTTGGGCACCTTAATCCCTAACATTCATCATGAGATTCTTCAAGGTGAGACATTATGGCTGGAGAAGGAGAGGATAGTATGCTTTTATGAGTGCAGAGGTGGCACGAGGAGGAGGTAAAAGTATTTTTGCATCACATTCACCAGAATTATAAGCAAAGGCTCCTGCAGGAGGGCTGTGTAGTGCCTCAGTATAAGGATAAACTCTAGAACAGTTAGGGCAAGGCTGCCACCTATACTACCTGCATCCCATGTACAGTACTGTCACCATTAGAGGGGGGATGGGGCAATGCAGTCCTGAACTTCTACACCAATGGGAGGATGAAGTTAGGCATCAGGAGCCACAGCTGTTATATTAAACCAGCCTTCAAACTGGGACTGCAACCACCCACAAATGTTACTCAATTTACTATTATTATGTCTATAGGACATGGAGAGATTGAAAGGAATAGCCAGATGCACAGGAGTAGACTGGAGTGCCTAAGATGGTACCAGAATAATTATACATGCTGCCATAAATGTCTCTAGCATTTAATATTAACAATAGTATGCATTAAAAATAATTGTATAACTTTCAGGCACCATTGTCACATATATGCTTATTGGCATAACTGAACGGTAGCAGTATAACTGTACAATGTCAGAAGTGTGTTTCTGCATGCCACCTACTTTCTAGATGCGCATGTGGATCTTCATGTTAAGCGTCTTTTGTATCGCATTGTAAAGATGCCTGTGGGTTCGATCCCACACCCCAAACTTGTGTTATCCTTGAAAAATATTCATGTATATTTTTCAGTCCAGTAGTATCACTGCAGCAGTACATGACCCATTTATTTTGCCAGACATTTCCAAATATACAATATAAGTTTCTGTCTTTTGTTTATCACCTGTGATTGAGCTATGTATGTCTAATTAGTATGTTTACTTTGTATATAGACTGCAAACAGAAAAGAATTGTGGGGGTGGAAATATAATATGGAACTTTTGACATGAATATTGTTCTGAAGTGGCAGTGTTGTGTAAAAAACTGTGAAAATTCTTGATGCAATGCTGGTAAGGATGGAAAGGTTAACTGTTATGAATGTGAGGTGGAGAGAACATGTTTATAGAATTATAGCATTGTATGCATATATAACTAGCAAGGAAAGACAGAATCTGTTTCATCAAATATTAGACCATGTGGTGTTTGTAAGGGCATTCAATGTGAGTTAAGTGGAAATGTAAAAGAAAGGGAAAGGTGTTTAAAAATACAGGAAGTGATAAATATGGTAAATAAACTCTGTGGAACAAAAGATAATGGACTTATAGAAGGGAGACACTCGAGACTGAAATTGATTATTTGGTATTATTGGAAGGTTTGGGGTAGCAGATAGTGATACAGTTCTGACATTTTTTCAGACCATTTAGCAATATGGGTAGAGGTGATAGAAAACTGCAGTATATTAAAACTGGAAAGGGAATGAAAAGAATAAATGACAGAGTGTGGGACAAAATTGGAGAGTGGGAAGTATTGCAGTTATGGGAGGATCATATAACCATTAAGGACTTCTGTAAAACTAGTCTGAATGGTGGATAGTGGATGGTGGATAATGGACTGAATTTGAAAATCAATATAAAAAGTGTTTTATTTTTCCAGTAGCAGGATGATGTACAAAAGAAAGAGAAAATGAATTATGGGAGATGTATAGAAATATTTTTTTTCTCAACTATCTTTTTATTTGTTTTCCATAATATCAACACAAAGAGTCAGAACAAAAACTGTTGATGTTACTGTTTACATAATATCAGCAGATTAATAAAATTAAACATTTGGACATTACAATAGAACAGTGGTAGGATTTTAAAGAAACATGTTACCTCCACATGCTAGTAGTATAATATGGAATGGTCCTGAAAATCAACACCAACACTGAAACACATAAAAAACTAAACTACCTATACTGTATATACACATATATATATATATATATATATATATATATATATATATATATATATATACATATATATATATATATATATATATATATATATATATATATATATATATATATATATATCTATATCTATATCTATATATATATATATATATATATATATATATATATATATATATATGGGTCTACCTGACATGGTCGACAGTTCATATGGTCGACAGTTTATTTGGTCGACAGTTCATTTGATCGACAAGCATTTTAGGTGGGGAGCTTCGCCACCCACACCTCCCAATGTGGGGGGCTGTGCCCCCCCTAACTATATATATCAACTCCAGGGTCGCACAACATTGGGGAAGGGGGCAACTCTGCTTGTCGACCAAATGAACTGTCGACCATATGAGTGTCGATCATGTGAACTGTCGACCATGTCAGGTAGACCCATATATATATATATATATATATATATATATATATATATATATATGTTGTCACCTTGATACAAGCTGTTACCTCTCTTGATTAGTGACACTATTTAAGATATTTATTTATCTTTAGCATGCATTACTATTCATGTTAAGATATCAGTAAGGATTTTACAATAGTTTTGGTAGTATGCTAGGTTCTTTTGAATTTTCGTGTAAAGTTTCTTAGCCAATATCTGTTTTTGGCAATGTTTTTTATACTCTGTCCACGTAAGTTTGGATCTGGCCAACCAGTTTTTAGCTAAATAGGATTTTAGTAGGGCACATAATGTTAATGCGATGTGCTTGGTGAAACTGCTCTTATTGTCCATAAGAGTATGTAATATAGCTGTTTCCTATGACAGAGTAGATTTTGAGTAACCTGTTTTTTCTAGCAGGAGTGTTAATGAGCATCACAATTTATAGACCTTTTTACAGCTCCAGAATATATGAAGAATGTCTGCTTCTATGTTGGGACAATAGGGATAATATGCTGAGTTAGATGGATTAAATCTGTTGAGATGAACAGGTGTATGGTATGCATTGTTAAAGATCATGATCTGGGTGTAGATTATTTTCTTAAAAAGGTGTTAATTTCAAGATGTTTTCAATGGCTAATTCCTTCTGATTTACTGTCAAGTTACTACTTTTTCCATCCAAATAGTTTGAAAACAGGATTGTAGTTTGAAATTTAATTTTAGTTATTAATTTATAAGTGTTTGAGAGCATTTTTTTCTTATATAAAAGCATCTTTTGAATTTGTTGTGCTAATTTGATGTCATGCTCATTTACCATTATATATGTTGTTACTTTGTTAACTAAGTATAAGATTGTTTGATTATTAAGTTGTGTTTATTACTTGCTTTTAATAGGGTCTTGATATTATCTATTGATAGGTTTTGTAATTGGTAAAAATCCCATACCGTATGATTCTTTATTAATAGATAATTATCTAAGTTTAACATGGAATTGGATAGTTTTATATCAGGATTGTTGCATATAGATTGCAGAAGAATGATAGTGTCTTTTAGTTTTAGTGATGTTATCAATTTCTTGAATATTTCACTTTTATTTATTAAGATTGGGTGAACTTTTATTGTCTTAAGAGTTTCTTGGTTTAGGAAGGGAATAGTTCTAGGATTAAGAGAAATGGTTCAACAAGGAACTTTCCCATGTGGTAAATGTAGTATTTGCCCTTTTGTAAAGAACACCTTCACAAGAGTGAATGGGATAACATTTCAGGAAAGAGGTTTCCATAGTTGCAATAGTGAAGGAATAATTTATTGTTTAAAATGTCCATGTAATAAATATTATATTGGAGAAAGCAAAAAAAGTTTAGCAACTAGAGTAAAAGAGCATATTCGAGACATCAAAAACGGCAGCCAACATAGCCCAGTTGCATTGCATTTTCTTGAAAAACATGGGGTAGAATTTAGTGGACTACAAGTAATCATTTTAGAGTGCATTGATAAGGCAAATTTTAACACAATAGATATAAAAAAGAAGCTAAGGGAAAATAATCTATATTTATTTTAAAATATAATACTTTAAGCCCAGAAAGACTTAAGAATGTAATTGGAGATGTTTTTTATGAATTTGTTTTTTATGAATTTGTTTTTAAATAATACTGCTTTAAATATAATAGAAATTGATTAATTGATGTTAATTGATTAATTGATGTTTAGTAAGAAGTATTTAATGAAGTTTCTTTGGAGCAAGTCATACTCTGTTAAAGGCTTGTATAGGCTGAGGCGCTAGAGCAGTGATTTGAAGCATTCTGTTTTAAATAAACAGTAAAGATTTGCTGGTTGCTTCTTCATTCTATGTGGTGAAATAATAGTTCTAGGATTAACTTTAGATGATATTATATTTTGGTGACATAATTTAATCCATAGTCGATTCCAATCTTTTCTCGATGAGTCATAATTTGCTATCTGAATACTGCGACTGGCACTAATGATTTCATGGTACAATTGGAAGTCAGGGAGGCCTATACCTCCTCTATCTTTGGGAAGCATTAATTAATGGTAGCTGATTGTGGTGTTTTTTGGATACCAAATGAATTTTGCTAGTCAAACTTTTATCTTGTTTAAAAAGGTTATTGGGATTTTGATGAATGTGGCATTCAGTTGATATAATAATTAAGGGAGTTATGTTAATTGTAATGAATGAAGCCTTCAATAAAGTAGATAGATTAAGTTTTCCCCATCTGTTAAGATTGCAAACTACATTAGACCAAGTTTTATAGATATTATTGTTAATCATATCTGATTTGTGAATGACCAATGATTGCACCTAAGTATTTCAGAGTATATTTCACTTTGATTCTAGTCTCCAGAAAATAAAATTCCTTATGACCTAGGGGATTTAATGTATATATAATTGACTTGTAAGGCTTAATTGTGTAATTTGATACTTTGGAAAATTTATCTATGGATTCCAAGATTTTACCAAGATCAGTACTGGGGAACTCAAAAAAAATATTAAGGTCATCAGCAAAGGCTGTGTATTTTATTTGGGTTTTCGATATTGAAATAAAATGATGGTATGATCTTTGATTAATAATAATAGTGCTTTGATACAGAAATTGGTGAGAGTGGGCAGCCCTGTCTGGTGCCATTAACAATTTTTATCCAGCTAGATGTTTTCTTATTAATATAGAGTGTTGTAGTTGCTTTGTTATAAAGTGTTTTGATCATTTTTATGTATTCTTATGACAGCCCTAATTGAAGCAATAAAAAGAAGAGAAAGTTCTGGTTGACTCTGTAATTGTTAGGGTTAGTGGAATCAGTGTTTGGTTTTGGGATAAATATGGTCTTGGAATTATTGATATATAGGTCCAATATCCCCAATTTTACTATATGACTGTATATTTTTAAAAGTATTGGTGAGATTTGATGTTTAAAGTGTTTATAGAATTCTGCCACATACCCATCAGGACAGAGGGCTTTCCTCGGTTTTAGCTTTTCAATAGCCACTTTGACTTCCTCTACTGTTAGTGGAGTTTTTAGATTGTTTGATTGATTAGCATTAAGATGGGGGAATTTTAAGTTGTCTACAAAATTATGAAAAAGATTATCCTGAATATGGTCGTGTGGACCATAAATGGATTGGAAAATTTCTTCAAAAGCTTGTATTATTTCACTATCCGAGTTAAGAATTTTGTCATTATATTTTATTTCTTCTATTTTACAAGGGGGATTTTTAACATTTATAATTCTTGCTAGCATTTAAAGGGGGTCTGAGCCCATTCCACGTATTTCTATAATGTTTTTAATTCTATGAAACTATAGTGTTGTGTCTGAATTTAATTTAATAGTTTTTGTAAGTTTACCATTTGTTTGTCAAGATTAGGTGAGTAATTATTTTGGATTTATAGTTTGACTAATCTTAGTTTGTCTTCTATGCTATTTATTCTTTCTCTATTGAGCTTTTTATAGAATGATACTTTTTGAATTAGGGTACCCTAACTGTGGCTTTGAAGGCTGCCCATTGAATATCCAATGGTGTGTTTGTAGTTGCAAGGTTCTTGTTTAACTGAGAAAGGGATTCTAATATTTCTCGTTCTACTTCTTTGATTTTAATAAGGTTTGAATTCAGGGTCCAGCTCGAAATATTATAATTACTAAACTTAGATTTATTTAGTGTTATTATTATATTAATTTTTGAGTGGTTGGATATTGATCTAGGCTCTGAGTTGTAATAGACTTCATTGAAAATTATACCTTGAGAGATTAGAAATATATCAATTCTGGACCATGTTTTGTGGAAGGAGGGAGTAATAGGTGTATTTGCTTCTCGAGTTGTCTACATTGTTTAGTTTAAAGGGATCAACCAGGTTAAAGTCTTCAATTAATTCAGATAGAAGAGTAGTGATTTTACGGCGATTATTATTTTTATTCGACCCGTATCTTTAGTTGGATTTATTGTTATGTTCCAGTCCCCACCAATTATGTACAAATAATCTGGGTGCTTTAGTAACAAGTTATAAATTTCAATTAAAAAATCTTGCTGATAACTGCAAGGGCCATAGACATTACAAAATAGCAAGATTTTTTTGTAAGCTGGATGTGAGCATGTGAAGTAGCACCATCTTCCTTTTGTATCAATACTATGGTTATGTTCCCTTAAATGATTTTTTAACTATTATGACTGTCTTGATGAAGTACTGTCCCCAGCTGCTATTATCTGGTGTATCCATTTGGTATTTTTATCGTTATCATTGTCCCATTGCTCTTTGGTCATGTGTGTTTCTTGTAGGAAAGTTAAGTCAGAGTTAGATTGATATGTGAGGTGCATTATTAGCTTTTTCTTTTTAATGTTTTGCATGCCATTTATATTCCATGAGGTTATACTAATCATCTTATATAATAGGATACATACTAATGTTACTGTATTATCTGAGAGTGCTCTGAGGGGGGAGCTTGGTAAAAAGTGATGAGTAATATAGGATATGTGTTGTGAAAAGGTGACAACGTACTCTTTCAGAAATTCCTCTGTGTCTAACCGCTTACTACTACCCTCTGAAAGAGAGGAATTGTATAGATAAGCATTTAATATGATTATAATGCTAGAGTTGTAACTTTTAAAAACATACACAATTATAACTATCATACAATTAATATTAAACATTCCAAGAAACATCGATACTCTGCCAGGGTGCTTGCTACCCAGTCAGCAGCCCTAAATTATAAATAACTTTAATATATCTAACCAAATTAGGAGTTAGGGTTAAATACTACAGTGAAAACACCTTAGATTGAAAATAGGATAAGGCCCTGCAAATGGTTATAAGTATTTAGGACTACTATTGTTAAAACTAGATATCTCAGGGGTAGTTAATAATTTCAGGCTATATCTACTGTACTATAGAAACAATAGTTTTAAAGCAAATCAAGTTTTTAAACATTGGTGTAATCTTTCATGTTAGCAGTTTCTAGTATAATGATTAACCATGCTAATGTAGAATAGATCAAGCCTTATAGTACAACAATATGTTATAAATTGCAGTACTTTACAATATACCTCTAAAATCAAAGGAAAAGCAAGCCCAGCATGACTGCTCATAACACAATTTTAGTTCTTATGTGAGTTAACCGCTTGTAACTTCTTACTCTTCCGAAACATTTACCGTTTGAAAGCTAAAATGGCTTGTCACATACCCTTTAGGTATTTACCATAATATGCCAATATCTCCATTGCCAGCATCCAAATATAAAAAGAAAAAAAAAGCAACAGTGTTAGAGAAATACATCTCAGAGATGGCCTTCCAGAGTTACCTAGTTGTTCCAAGTAGCCACGGGGAAAATTGCAAACTAGTTATATTTAGTTACAGATAGACACACATGCTGAAAAAAAATACTATGTTAATCAATTATTTTATAAATTGCTTTCTAAATAACTTTGTATTGAGAGCCCTTACAATTGTGACCAGATGCACAGAGGTATTACTAACCATTCTTGATAAGAACTATAATTGGATGTGCATGTTGTGTTCACATACATTAACAATATAATAGAAAACATATAGAACAAAAAATTACATTCCCTGCTATTATATTAAGTCAGGGGATGATCTAATAGAGATTGCAACAGCCAAAATGAAAGGCTAATTCATTACATACTCTTCCCGTTTGTTACCCATTTAAAATTAATTAATCAATGTGCAGGTGCCAGTTCTAGTGAAGAATGCAATGCTATTGTATACACTTAACAGTAAGATGCATATCAATAGTTTTGTCATTACCATGAATATAAGCCAAGAAGAGAGAAAAAAATAGCTATACCATCAGGGTCACATTAAGTCATCTTCTATTTCCTTTACAGTGAGGCTTTTCCCTGCAGGAAAAGTTTTTTTTGAGTAAAGAAGCAGAATAGCAGTTTTCCTTTTCCTTCTTTCTCCTTCACTTAATTTCCATTCTTCCTCCATTCATTTTACTAATTGTGTTACTTTCTTCTTCTGAGATGTGTAGAAACATATTAGGGAATTTAGAGAATAATACAAGAGAGCAGTATAATATGGAAAAAGAAATGTATAAAAAAACAGGAAAAAATGAAAACATTACTGTGTAGCAGAAATATTTACAATGGAAATGGGAGGCAGTATCAGCATGTTTGGTTAAAAGAGTAAAGGAGAATGTTAGTATAACGAGGGAAATGAAAACTGTAAAAGGAGAGATAAAAAGAACACATGAACAAATTATGAGTATTGTAACACAGCATGTGGAAATATGTATAAGAGTAACAAAAAGGAATATAAGTCTTCCCTGTAAGAGTATTAGCACCATTATAATCTTCCATATATGTGTATTTTGAAGCAGAGTGTCTGTATGTGCACACACACATATATTATATACATGTGTGGTTTCAGAATCTAATGGAAGGAATAAGAATATAACGATATACAATGTCAGTAATTCGGTAGCATTTGTCATGTGCTAATAAACGTATCGCAGGAATGGTTAATGAAAAGCTCTGATTACTGAATGCACTGGATTCATGGTAGTGAAAGGATGTTCACAAGCATACAAGACAACAATGTGGGTGCTGTACTAATGAGCTAAAGGGTCTCAAGAAGTGTCCAGGTAGGGGGTACAGATGATCAAATGATATGAAATCCGGCCAATACACAGGTGCAGAGAGAATGTCTCCCTCTGAAAATACCGATTTCCTGGAGTCCCGAATGACAGCTCAGCAGCGGTCTTGTCTGTTCTCAGTTTCATGATCCCATGTGTGGCTTCTGTTTTGAATTTAATTTCTGTATCATTAGCTGAAGTTCTTGTTCAGAGTCTGCTTGTAATGTCACATCATCTGCGTTACTGCATACAACAACTTTTTGATGTGTCCCCTTCAACCTTTTTGCTCATTGTGTATGGACTCATCACCAGTATGAACAGTAGTGGGTTCAAAACTACACCCTAATGCACATCCACACTCAATGGGAATCTCCCTATGAGTCCAAACACTGTTTGTACTTGTGTTATTGGGTTCTGATACATAGCCTGTATGAATTCTACTGTTTCAGGAACTTGGAACCATCTCCGCACTGCCCAAATCAACTTTCTCGAAACCTTGTTATATTCTTTTTCCAAATCTAGAAATGTCCATTAGGACTCTTTCCACATCTCTAGCCTTTTCTCCATTATTTGTCTCATTGCAACAGGTTGGTTAGTGTATCCTGATCTGAATCCAAACTGCTCCTGTCTCCCCCGCACTTACTGTCTAGTACCCTTCTACTTATTTGTTAATGAGGGGTGAGCAAATTATATTGTTTTCCTTTTCTTCTAGGAAATTTATTAGACAAACAGATTTTGCTGCATCACGTCTTGAAATGGATAAGGGATTTCCTGAACCTGCGAAGAAGACAACCTCAATGCCTACATGTGCGACTACTAAGGAAGATGACCTCACTGCCTACATGTACGACTACTAAGGAAGATGACCTCACTGCCTACATGTATGACTGTTAAGGAAGATGACCTCACTGCCTACATGTACGACTACTAAGGAGGATGACCTCACTGCCTACATGTACGACTGTTAAGGAAGATGACCTCACTGCCTACATGTATGACTGTTAAGGAAGATGACCTCACTGCCTACATGTACGACTACTAAGGAAGATGACCTCACTGCCTACATGTATGACTACTAAGGAAGACGGCCTCATTGCCTACATGTACAACTACTAAGGAAGATGACCTAATTGCCTACATGTATGACTACTAAGGAAGATGACCTCACTGCCTACATGTGCGACTACTAAGGAAGATGACCTCACTGCCTACATGTACAACTACTAAGGAAGATGACCTCACTGTCTACATGTACGACTACTAAGGAAGATGACCTCACTTCCTACATGTATGACTACTAAGGAAGATGACCTCACTGCCTATATGTATGACTACTAAGGAAGATGACCTCACTGCTCACATGTACGACTACTAAGGAAGATGCCCTCACTGCCTACATGTATGACTACTGAGGAAGACACCCCACCTAAGTATGAACTATGAATTTGCATGTTTTGAGAAGAGTGGCTGAAGGATTCAGAGTTCAACTTATTGTTATACTGGGACAATAAAAACATCGATTTCGCCCAGTGTAAAGTTTTCTGTTGTTCATTTTCTATCAGAACTGATGGACTTACAGCTGTCAGGAAACATGCAGCTGGTGACAAGCACAAACAAAACTCTTAAAGCCAAAGAATGTCAACTACAGTGAAACATTTCTTTTCCACTCCCAATTATTTGGACAAAGAACAAGTTACTGCTTCCAAATTAGCATTGACATTTCATGGAATATAACATCATCTTTGCTACTCTTTGCAGGCTTGTGGTAATAAACTCTTTAGTCAATTTTTTTCAGATTCCAAATTGACCAAAAAGATTATCTGTGGAAAAACAAAAGCAGAGTCATTCACTAAAAACATTTTATCTGGCTTTAAGGGAACTGCAGCAAAATAAAGCAAAATCAAGGTGTAGAATGAATTTTCATCATCCGCTAAATGGTTGGATGAGCTTAAATGTTGCTATGACTTTGCAGGGGAAGAATACACTGCTTTATTGCATCATATCCCTGTATGCTGGTTGTCTCTTGAACCTGCAGTTGAAAGGCTGATAAAATGATGGACAGCTGTAAAGATTTATTTCATCAGTGAAGGAAAACAGGAAACAAATAAATTGATTTGGAGTTTTATTGCAGATAAGGAAGATGGGTTTTTGAAGAATGGTGAACTTTCTGTCCCAGAATGTTACATTCATTTTGTGTACAGCTTCATGACAGTGTTCACACAGACCATTAATCAGCTGGAGTCAAACACAACTTATATCACACAGCTTTTTGCTGTGATGGAGAAAGTACACAATGAGCTGCTGGAGAGAAAAAAATGATCAGTTTTTTGACTTTGCTGTAAACAACAATTTCAGATTTATGACCAACAGCCAGGTATCATCATTGAAAACAGAAGCACTGAACGTGTACAATCGGTTCTACCTCACATAAACGAAACACCACAACACCGACAACGCAATCACCGACACCACATAACCGACAGTACAAAAACACGAAATCCCACATGCCCGACAACGAAATAACCGACGGTACACAAACACGAAACCTCATACACTTCACACACCACAATCAACAACCAAAACACATTCCCCGTCCAAAAACCACATACACAACACAAGCACACCAAAATCCCTACAAACCCACACTAAACCATACATACACAACTACCTACAACCCTGACCCAAACCCTAACCCTAAGGTCCGTCACTACCGCACACTTACCTGACCCGCTCCTAACCCTAACTCACTTATCCCCCTAACCCAAACACAATCACTACCGACACTTACCTGACCTGCTCCTTAACCCTAACTCACTTATCCGCCCTAACCCAAACACAATCACTACCGCACACTTACCTGACCCGCTCCCTAACCCTAACTCACTTAACCCACCCCTATCCCCACTTACCTTACTCGCACCCTAACGTCCGTCACTACCGCATACTTACACAGCCTTTTCCCATTTCGGCATCCTCGGCGTCGGTGCTTTCATCCGTCGGGTCGGTCTTCTGCTTGTCGATCTTCTCGGTCCCGTCGCGTCGGTCTTCTGCGCTGTCGATCTTCTGGGGCTCGCGATTTCCCTGTCGATGTTCCGGCGTGTCGTTGAAGTGAGGTAGAACCGTACAATCGCATTATAGCTTACCTGGATAAGTGGTCTGACTTTGAAACAAGTCTGCTGAAGTAACTGCATGTTCTAAACCTTGATGAGCCTTGCTGTTTTTCTGACATTTTGGAGATAGTATCAGACTGTGGTGTGACTTGATGGAGATGGATTGTATGCCGAGTATCTGTGCTTGAAATAAGTCATCCCAGAGCTGAAGGCAAATCAAGCTGAAGTTGACAAATGATGGGTTGAATTCTTTAGTGGCTGTGATGCACCTAACTTGAAACAAATCATCAAATTTGTTTTTGCTATTCCTACTAGCAATACCCGTGTTGAATGTATATTTTTGATGATGAAAAACTTGTGGACTGATGAGAGAAACTGCATGAGGCCTGAGTTTGTGAAAGCTAAACTGTGTGTAAAAGTCAACTTTGATTTACCATGTTCTTAGTTTTTTCACTATGTATCCAAAAAATTGTCATTGCTGAGAGCTGCAAAAAGTGAACAGAAATATTCACTTAAGAAGAACAAGGATTAGAGCATTAGCCAGTGGTCATGGAACAATCACAGTTTATGGTACATATTTGTTTGAAGTGTTAGGACAGTAGGAGGACCTTGTGGGAGATGTCTTTCAAACTGGATGGCTTTAGAACCTCATGGGAGACTTCTATAACAAAAGAACAGCAAGCCCCAGAAACCTCCAGGAGCAGGAGAGCACTGAGTCATAGAGCATCCTACTGTAACTGTAAATATTACATCCCAACTGCAGTCAGAGCGAGAGATTTGATGGCCATCCAGCAGCAGGACTAACTAAAGACAGAGCGAGCCCACCAAAACAGTGAGTGCAGCTGTTGCTGTAATGAGTGTTGTGGATGTGTAGCGTGTCATTTAAGACTTGTAGTACTAGACACCTATAAACGGATCCAGGCTGATCCCATTGTGCCATGTTTACTTCAAGCAGTCACATCTTTTACTTACCAAAATATCAATTTACTGTAGAAGCAGTTACATTTTTTCCATGGCAAGTTATCAATTTGTGGACGAAGCAGTCTAAGACATGTCTAAGTACTATCTGTAAAATTGTAAATTTTCATGAGCAGAATATGTTTAAAACTAGGGTATTGTAAAATGCAAGATTAGTAAAAATGAAAGGTGTGCCTGCTAAAGTGCTGATAGCAGAAGTAAAATCTATGAAGTTTTTCTTACTGGATTATATGTTGTTGTTGTTTTGTCTTTCGGCTTTTCCCGGTTAGGGGTCACCACAGCGGAACTCCGGTCCGCTAATGATTGGCAGTTGATTTTTACATGCTGAGTTGCCGGCCCTAACACACAACCTTCAACGAAAGTGCGCCCATTCATGCATGTCTCCACAGAAGATGCTCTAACTGAGAATCGAAGGGACAATGTCTTGCTGTGAGGCGACAATGCTACCGCAGCACCACCACCGTGGATTCTTACTGGATTATATGTACTTCTGAAAATTTTCCTTCATTGTTAAGCAGATTAGCTAAACTGTGCTAGAAGAACTGTTGATCCTGCCTTCAGAGAGCGGCTTCTTTTCTATAAAGGGCACAAAGTTGTTTATCTGCAGATTTTCAGGAGACCCCAAAGATATATACTGAATGCTGATTAAGTATGTATGTCCTAGCTGCAGACTGCTAAAGGAACTATATCAAACTGCGTTTAGACTGCATCTGATCCTGCATGTAAACAAGGCAACTTTTCTATAGTTTAAACTTATTGACTAGAAAATTCAGCCAGCAAGGCCAGTGCTGGGGCTAGGAGCTATCAAATTCAGCCAGCAAGGGCAGTGCTGGGGCTAGGGGCTACTGACTGAAATATAGTTATCCATTTCTCTGTAGGTAGTGCTTTAAGTGTTTTATAATTTTGTTTAAGAAAAGCTAAAACAAGTGTTCTGAGTTTGTTTTCCTCTGTTTTAACAAGGTTGAGCTGCAATCGACTGTTTTGTTTCTCTCTTGCTAAATTGTGTGTGAAAGAAATATTATGAACCAATATTTTGTGTGCTCTTCCTGAAGGCTGCAAGTGTTAACTTTGATATAATATGCATGCAACAAAAATATGGTTAGATGTTTCTGTTACACCCTGAAACAATGCCCCACTTCATTGAACACGGTAAAATATGAAGTGCCTTTTTAACCTGTTTCAGAAGACCTCTGCAACACAGCATTGTAAGTAGACTGTGCTACATACATCACTTGGAGATTTAGCGTCCGACCTATGTTTCTAATAATCTGGCCACATTCTTACATTGTGTTTTTCTCTTGCTGGGTCCACTATCCATCATGCTGAGGCTCCAAACTCTTCAGTGCCTGGCTTAGTGACCTCAGGCTCAGACAGACCAAGTCTTCAGTCTTTGCTTTACTATTCCTATACCATCCAAAAGGCCTTTTACGTCTTTCATCATACGTTAAAACATCAAAATGACATTATAAGTATTTTGAACAGTAGTCCTTCCATCGTGTAATTTCTTCTCAGCTTTAGCTCTGCCATATTCTGTAAAATACACATCTTCTTGCAACTTGCAATGAGTAAAGAGAGAAAAAATAAAAAGAAAAGCAGTATCATGAGCTTTCACGTCATTTTGCCATTCTCCTTCACAACTAGTCGTATGTACGTTGTTTATGCAATTCATACTTGGAGTCATTGAAAGCAAAGTCAAATTCCTTGCATGTGTGCATACTTGCCCAATAAATGGGCCCCTGTGTTTGCGAATTTAGTCATGCTAGACTGGGAGGAAACAATTATATTCCAAAGTGAATTCTACAAGAATATTAAATATTATTCATGCTTCCTTGATGACATTTACATATTATGGGAGGGAAGTGTGGAATATTTACAACAATTTTTAGAGTATATAAATTCTAGTAGTGAATTTCTCAAATTCACTGTGTTAACTAATGATACAGGTTTGGCATACCTGGATACGTTTATTTTTAAAGAGAAAAATCAATATAGTTCTAGAATTTATAGAAAAACAACGTTTTCTAATAGTTACCTCGAATTTACCAGCAATCACCCTAAAAGTATGATGAAAAGTATTTTTAAAGGTCAATTGATACGAGCTGTAAGAATGACTTCTTCTTATGTACTTATGTTGGATGAAGTTGATTTTATAACAATGCTATTTAAAGATAGAGGATATGATATTAAAATGATGGAGAAAGTGAGGAAGCAGGCAGTGAAGGAATGGGGTGTAAAATACACTCCATTATTGGGTTTAGCATATGGGAGTTCAGATAATTATAGTATAGGGAATACATCCAGCCTGATGTCCAAAAAACTAAACAGGGCATGTATTTTGGAATATGGACCACATGTTACGAAGGTCAAGGACATAATAAGAAATAATTGGAATATTATCCAAACTGATGCTTATATTTCTAATATAGTAGGGACAGAACCAACCTTTGTATATAAAATGGGCCCCAACCTTAAAAGAATTTTAGAGAGGGACTCTAGTAGAATAGTTAATATTAATACACACACATATAGATGTGGGAGTTGTAATTACTGCTATTTGATTTCTGAAAAAGATGAAGTAAGTTTGAAGAACATCACCAGAACCAATATAAAATTCCAATATGGAAATTGTAAGACAAAATTTGTGGTCTATATTGCACTATGTGGAGCATGTCCAGCATTCTATATTGGAAAGACTGAAAGGCATTTTAATAGGATAATATATGACCACATTTATTGTATGAAAAAAGGTGATGAAAAAATGCACTCAGTAGGCATATTAAACAGTTTGGAAAGGAGCATAGGTTCACTTTTGGTATTGTAGATATTATTAGACCGGACCCTAAGGGGGGAGACTGTAAAGGATTGTTATCTTTTCGTGAAATGTGGTGGCAATTATATACAGATGCCTCCACACCCCCTGGATTGAATGATAATATCTCAATAAAACCTTTATTAATATATAAAAATTAATGACCATTATGGATTAGTTATTATGTAACAATGAATTTAGATTTAACAGTCTATTTTATTATTATTAGATGTAGTGATATATATATATAACATAGAATTTATCCACCTTGCCCAAGTTTTTATCATTAACTAGCATTAGTTATTTATAATAAGTATTAGTTTTATAAGTAATAAAAAGTAGTCTACATATGAATTGTTAGAAATAATAGTTTTAAGGTAATAGTTTTTTATACATATATCGTAATATGCAAAAGTATGTACATATGTTTTTATTGAATAACTAATTAGATGTACGATGCTTTTATTATTATAACATAGAGAGATGTATTTGCATAGGATTTTATGAGACGATACACCTTTAAAAATTTATGAATGTATTTTGGCGCCAAGAAAGTTATTTAAACCTGTTTGTAGGTAATGGCAGTTAGTTCTGAGGAAGCCTGAAGTATAAGGAGGTGAAAGCGCTTAACTGACTGTGTGTTCTCGAAATAAAATAGTGGATTTTATTCAGCAATTGCCATCATTTCGTACTTTTTGGTATATTTTTGAATAAGTGTGTGCTGGTTCCCAAGACTACATAGCAGTAGCGTAAGCTATTTTCATTTTGGCTATTTTTTTTGATGTCAACAACATAAGTGGAGAAGCTGCATTTATACCTTTGCTTGAGTTAAGTCTTCCCATTGCAGAAACCAGGAAACTATAATGCAAATTATTTTTCATTTTGGCACCAAATCTAAAGGTATATCTTAACCCCTAAGGCCTCAGAAAAATACATAGCAGTAGCGTAAGCTATTTTCGTTTTGGCTATTCTTTTTGATGTCAACAACGTAAGTGGAGAAGCTGCATTTATACCTTTGCTTGAGTTAAGTCTTCCCATTGTAGAAACCAGGAAACTATAATGCAAATTATTTTTCATTTTGGCACCAAATCTAAAGGTATATCTTAACCCCTAAGGCCTCAGAAAAAAATCTTGGGACTCTGAGTACAGTTTTACAGTCAGCAGTACTAGCAATTAAAATACAATTTCATAATAAATATGTGTGTGTGTGTGTGTGTGTGTGTGTGTGTGTGTGTGTGTGTGTGTGTGTGTGTGTGTGTGTGTGTGTGTGTGTGTGCGTGTGTGACAGAATTCTCTCCACTGCTTAGACTTTTAAATTATCAGGACAATTATTCTCTTTTGCAAGGAGCCTAGGACTGGAGATGTTTCTCTGATATCATGTGTGAAAGACAAGTGTACATTTAAATGAAATAAAAATCCTGTGAGTCTTTAGCACCAAGACCTCCTTCACATAATTTGGTTGAAGTCACCTAACATCAGCTCACTCAGCATCTTATTTTTTTCAGAATTTTGCATCCATTAAGTGCTGTCAGTTTCCTTTTCAGCATTTGTGAATTGAGCGAAATGATTTACTTTCATTGTTATTTTTCTAATAATATTTCTTTTAAATTTTACTGTCTCCAGACATTTTCCAGTTTTTGGGGGTAATTGTTAATATGTCAGTTTTGAGAGTCCTTCTGTTGTGTCCACCCCACCCTATGTTTTCTAGTGATCCTTTTCAAATACATTTATTGGTTATTTTCTCAATTTGTTTTGTTTAGTGTGTACATCTTGATGAAGATTATCTGCAAATTTTTACCCACATCCTACAGCAAGATGATTCAAGCATCAAGTTCCTGATGGGCGTCAGCCAACAGCAGAAAATACATTTCACAAATGCATGTATTAGGTTACACTATAGCTCAATATTAAGCAGAATAAAGTATTAAGTACTTTCAGCTACTCATCTATGCACAAAGAAAGATCATATAGCATGTACAATAATGGAATGCAGAGAGTTAGGGTTGCCACTTGCCACCTTTTCAAATGCCCAAAGTGGGACTTTTTTGTAGAAATGTGAGATTTTGCAGGAAAAAAAAAACATGCCCATGGAAATCTTTTGTTGTTCCATGGGTGTGTAACTGCAAAATCTTATGGTTTACAGCCAGAAAAAAGTAAGAAATGTAAGTTGTAGTTTAGAAAAATAATGCCAGAGGCAGACTAATGGTTTATATTTTGGGTACCAAAATTACATGCATTTTTGTTTTCATGACATACACATTCAGAATTTTTGACATGAAATGTTGGCAACCCTATATTAAACCCTGGTAGTTATTGTGGCTTTCCACACAATCCTGCAGACCTAGTTTGCTAGTAGGTAAATGGGTTTACATGCCTGCCAGTGTTTATATTGCTTTACATGGTTTCCTGGCTGGCAACACTATTGCTGGCCATGAAACCACACTTGTATTTGTGTAAGGGTTCATTCTGTATTAGCCAGGCTTCACTATCTTTTGCTCTCGTAATGTTTTTTATTTCTTCCATTATAACTGATTACTTAGTTAATATATACGTCCTGATTGTTTTAAAGTCTTATCACACGGATCACAACATGTCATCAATTATAATCAAATGACTGTTAAACTTTATGTTTAATGTTCTATGTGGAGCTTTTCTCCCTGGGCTTCCACTGAAAAAGGGCATGTGTCTAGTCAGACATTCCCAGTAAACAATGTAAAATAAAATAAATAAAAAAAATAATTGTGATGCATGGCATGCATATGGAATTAGCTCTGCTGTTCATCGCGCAAACACATAAACTCCATGTAGCCCTCGAGATAAGCCTAATTGGAGTTCACTGAATCCCCAGGAATATGTAAATGAAGAAATTAAAACTTATCAAGAAAAAAAAGCTAATATGGAAAATAAAAATTGATGATATAGAGAAAGAAAGAAGGATGTGGTATAATAATGTGATGAAACAATATTATTATGTAAATCAATAGGAAAAATTACCAGAAGTGATTAAAGCTATTAAAGTCAGGAAAAAATGGTGTACCAAGATAGCAGATTGTCATGAATTTGTATAGAGACCAGTAAAAAATAAGTCACCAGTATAAGGGAATATACCATATAAAAAGAATATTGAAAGTGTGCTTATTTTGTGGGGAGGAAGACAGATAACAGATTATGGGCCGGATTCATGAAGGCTTGCACGGAGTCTAAGAGTAGTGTAAGACTCCATGCAGCCTTCGTAATCCAGGAACAGCCCAAAGTCCGTGTAAGAGACAAGCTAAAATGGCTCTTACACGGAGTGGGCGTGGATAAGCTAATCACCTCACTTGCAGCCATATAGCATGCAAATGAGGATGATTAGTGATCCAGGAAGCCCAGAACAGCCCGTGTAAGAGCCGTTTTAGCTGCAGAAATGTACTCAGTTGACAACTGAGTACGTTTCTGCAAAAACTGCAATGGAGCCATGTCAGCTCCAAATAAAGGGTGCATATGTGTCAGGCAGCATGCCAATGGCCAAATATGTGGCCATTGGCAAAGTAACCTGATGCAAATATATTAAAAATATAATTTTTTTTTTCGGCGATAAACTCAGCGCAGCCCCGCGCAAACGGGCTGCGCTGTATAAAACATAAAAACGAAGGTTTTAAACCTACAAATGTAGGTTTTATGTAATACATGGAATGTCAATGCAGGGACCAGCAGACCAAAACCAACATGGCCACCATGTAGTGGTTGCTAAGGGGGGAAGCTGAGTCTAAGACATGTAACTAAGCATTAGTAGGCAATCTGATGCAAATGAGTGTAAGGATACTGAATTTCACTGTCATATAGCAAATGAGCACAGTCTGAGTAGTGTAAGAGTTACAGAAGGGGGAGGAACAGAGTAGGAGATAGGTGACATCACAGGGGGGAATGGTAGAAAGAAATGCAGTTCATTGGAGGTCAGAGTTACATGACAGATGTCAAACAGATATCATGGAAGGAAGTGTGCCACTAACTAAGCATGAGAAAGTCAAGAAATGGAAGGTGTACACTGTTGCCTACACCAAAGTTTCTTGCTGGATGTGTATGCGCACGTGTGCGCGCCATGAAGTGTGAGTAAGGCAGTGTGCGCACGTGTAAGACAGACTGAGGATGTGGGAGCATGTTGGGAGGTGTTTAACACTGTTTGCGCGGGCATGCACGCGTTTTAATCTGAATAAGCAGATTCTGAACCATGTAAGTATGTGTGCGCACGTGTAAGCCACTGTGAGCATGTTTCTGCTGGTTTACACATGGCTCCACCTTGAGGAAACAGAAAGGAAAAAGGAAGCAACAGATTTAGTAGGAAGCTAGCAGGGAATACTGCTGGAGCTAGCAGGTGAAAACAATTAGATGCAGGCAATTACACAGGCAGAATAGTAGCCCAGCCCAGCACTTAAAACTCTGCAAACAGCAGTGCAGGATGTTTCTCTCAAGAGACACTGCAAGACAGGAGTTACGTTATCAGAAGTGAAAACTGAAAAAGCTGAACTCAGAGCAGAAATGTTAGGGGCTGCCATAGCTGTCATGGTGAGACATAGGTGACTTGCTGAGGGTGGTGACAATGCAGATGGTGCCAGACAACCCACAGTGAGGAGACAGAGAAGAGTGTACAGGCCCAGGGTCACCTACCACGGGTTACATGAGCTGGAGATAGTAGAGCGCTATAGAGTGGACAGAGACTTCCTGCAGCAAATAGTGGAGCTGTGCAGGCCACGCCTCACACACAGAACCAACCGAGGGGAACCCATCCTAGTGGAAACCAAGGTATGTGTTGGCCTAAGAATACTAGCAACAGGTACCTTTCAGAGTCCAACTGGTGATATGATGGGGATATCACAGGCATCAGCCTCCAGGGTACTGCACCAGTTCCTGGATGCCATGTCAGCACATGTCGGTGATCATGTATATTTCCCCAATGCCCATGAGGTATTGGCCAGCAATATGCTTCTCTTCCAACAAATAGCGGAATACCCTGAGGTAGTGGGTGCAATAGACTGCACTCACATACGCATCAAAGCACCAGCCGGTGAGCGGGGTAGGGCATACATCAACTGCAAGGGCTTCCCCTCCATCAACTGCCAGGTGGTGTGTGATGCCCAGGGCATAATAATGAATGTGTGTGCTGGCTGCCCTGGTAGCTACCATGATTCCCACATCTGGCATTTGACGCAGCTGTACCAGACATTTGCCAATGGGGACATCCCGCATGGACACCTAGTGGGGGATGCAGGTTATGCACTGGAGCCATGGCTGATGACACCCATCAGAAACGCACACACACCTGAACAGGAACACCATAATGAGGCACACGTACAAACACGTAATGTAATAGAGCGTGTGTTTGGGCTGCTCTAGTCACGGTTCCGGTGTCTGGACACATCTGGTGGAGCCTTGCAGTACACACCAACTACATGTACCCAAATTGTCATGATATGTGCTATGCTACATAATATGATCTTGCGAAAACAGCTGCAGGAGGACCAGCATAGGGCCAGGCCAAACAGCCCCCCACCATTGCCAAGGCCATCACAGGCAGAGCGTGACTCAGAGGAGGAACAACCTGAGCCTGCCCCAGTAGGCAGAAGGAGGCGTGCCCAGTATGCCCTGGCCCTGGCAAAGAGGCAACGCATAGCACATACACTGGCTCAGTAGGAACCCTGGGAATGATACACCTCTCTGACTCACTCATATAGTAACAGGGATGCCTAACATGACACAACCTGCTCTCAAACATGTACAGGGAAGTGTAATATGCGCATCCGACAGAGGCAGCCCTGCAGCACCACCTGAGGCATGAATGCTATGTATTAAGTAATGTAACACCATGTACTATATGCACACCTGAGGACCCTGACTAACATCCTACCCTCACCAAGCATCATGCCACAACATGACAATGAGATGATCAAGTGCAATAATTGACAGAAGTATCGCAGTTAGTCAAAAGGGATCCAATGTGTGCCAGTCTTGGATGACATGCTGAGCATGACATGATGCACCACCTGCTAGGACTGGCATGCACCTATCAGTGCAGGCCGTATGGATACTGGCAAAGGCTGTTGTTATCCACAGTGTGCCCTGAATAGGTAAGGCTCAAAACACAAACCTATCTCCATAGGTATCAGAAGGGATAAGAATAAGATAAGGGATAAGTCGAAACAGCAAGATGCATGCAGTCTAAACTCACCCAGTATGGAGAATGGTGATATCTGCGCTGTAACAGAAAACTGAGCCAAGGCTCACTACAGCACCCTAACACTACCAGGTTACACCTCATACTGTGCTGTACAGCCTCAAAACATGGAACAAGCTACAAAAGGAGGGTGACTAGCAAGAATTGTCAAGGATAACCACACCCCCATGTTGGTACCACAACAAAAAGCAGCATGGATTAGCCATGGTCAAGTAACAGTGGCTAAAACTGCCCCCCAGTTTATAGCCTGCTACAGACTACTGTCCCAACACCAGCAACTGCACCTGGCCTATGCTGGAATACGTGAATATATCAAGTCCTCCAAACCACATTATATTGGGTGACTGAAAATACCCAGACATAGACTGGGAGCATTATACTAGCTCCAACAGTGTAGGACAAAAGTTCATAGAATCCATAAACCAAAAGGCCCAGGAACAACGTACCACTCCCACAAGAGGGGTAAGCATACTGGATGTGATAATCAGCAACATGGGTACTGGATAGCAAGATGAGAAGTGTATTGCCCACTGGTAAAACCAGACCATAGAGTAATCACACTTAATATACAAATCCTGACCACAGTCCCTGGCCAGAAAACCACAGTGGAAAACATGTGTAAAGCAATATTTGCACTCCTCCAAACTGATGTGGAATCCATTAAAGGTCCTGTGCAGGTGCAAAATATTGGCCACACCTCAGAACCTGTAATACAGCCATTCCATGAACACTGCCAGGAATGCTTGGATTATGCAATCCTAAATTAAAACAAGACACAATGCCACACAGGCATCTGGCATGGTGGACACCAGCCATAACCAAACCATGCAAGAGAATGAGGAAGCTACTACATGATAGAGCAAACATAAACAATGAAGTAATCACTGATCAGTAGTATGGCAATAAAATATGTCCACACATACAATCCACTAAGGCCAGCCACAGCAAGTTGAATCTGTGAGTCCTGAGGCAATGTTACACCTGCCCCAAGTACACAGACAACCCCCAACTCCACCCAAGAAATACAAATATATGTGAGAGATGCAACCATCTATCCAAACTGGAGGCTGAGCTCCCTCAACTCAGTGCTCCCAAAACTAGTCAGGAGGAGAAGGTAACCACACACACGACAAACACAGTCCCACATAGACCTATAACAACTGCAAACCAAAGACATAAACACAGAAAAGCATTCCCGGAGGCACAAATTACAAACACAGCACACCAACAGAGGCCTCTAAAGCAGACACCCAATCAAACAACCTCCAAACATAGCACATGCAACACATAGTACACAAAGCTGGTGTGCCAAACAGTCACAGGCCAGAAGGAGAAACAACATGCCTGATACAGTTGTAATAGGTGACTCCATAGTCAGACACACTGCTGTCCCGCACACCAGCCTGAACAAGGGAAAGGGTACAGTAAGCTGCCTGTAGGCTGCCACAATACGCCACATAACAGAAGTATGCAGGTCACTCCAAAGCAAGTAGAAATATGATGCAGTCATAGTCCATGCTGGTGTGAATGACCTGAGATGTACCTCCCTAGACTACATGAAAATGAGACATAGATGAGCTCTCTGATTATGTAGTCCAGGCCGGTATGACACTCACCGTTTGCAGCATCCTACCCTTACCAAGAATAATGCCACAGTACAAACACGGAATGATCAGTCATAGCAAGTGGCACACTTACTGGTGTCATTCCAAGGGGATCCAATGTCTGTCTGATTGGGATGTCATGCTTGACAAGCCACGCAGCTAGTACAAACACGGAATGATCAGTCATAGCAAGTGGCACACTTACTGGTGTCATTCCAAGGGGATCCAATGTCTGTCTGCTTGGGATGTCATGCTTGACAAGCCACGCAGCTGTTCTTGGGATGGCTTGCACCTGTTACCCCTGGGCGTCTGAATATTGGATAAGGCCTTTGCCACCTTCATAGAGCCTTTTGTAGGCAAGGCTGAAAAGACTGACCCACCACCCTAGAAAACATAAGTGGAAAGAAACATAAGGGTAATGCTGACCAATGCCAGATGTGTAAACCCCAATATGCATGCTCCCAAGGCCATCCCCAGTATGGAGAACATTGATGTCTGTGCAGTGACAGAAACCTGCTGCAAGCCTCCTGACAGCACACCAGCACTACCAGGTTATACCACGTATCATGTGTCATGGCCCCAAAACCTGGAACAAAACATAAAAGGAAGGTGAGTATCCATATTCAGCACAGACACCCATACGTCCAGGTAACTGACAATGCACAAGGCATTGGAGTCCACCCATGTGCAACTAACTGTAGGCAAGACTGCTGTACAGTCTGTATCATGCTACAGACCACACTCTCACACACAGGAACCCCACCCAGCCATCCTGAAGACACTGGACAGTATGAATGTCCCACCAAATACCAAACAAGGTACCACAAATTACTACATAGGTGGTAAACCATTATGTATGGAAGGAGTAACCAGGGACCTAGGGACACAAGTGGACAGTAACCTGTTATGTGACACCCACATTGCCAATGTGGCTAGGAAGACTGCCTACATTTGACACCGTATCAGGAAAGGATTCACATCTATGTCAACAGAGGTCATTGTGCCCCTATACTGTTCTCTAATCACACCCATAATCTAGTACAATGCCTCATATGGGATGCACCTTACCTGACACCTGCAGCAGTTAGAAAGACCTCAAAGGTACCTCACCAAGAGGATAAAGGGTCTCAAATATATGTCATATGCTGTCTGGCTGTAGACACCCCAGCTGAATGCAGTCACATACTGCCTACACAGAGGCATTGCATGCCTGTTGTAGAAGGCCATGCCCAACACAGGAGTAATGGACATGCTCCACCCCAGAAAACTCAAATCCATCGGAGCTGTGAGAGTGAGAGATGTCAACCTCAACAAATAATGAAATAGGATTTTCTGGTGGGACAGATACATAATCCAGAGGCTCCCCACACCCTGGACCAGAATCCCACTCCATGTTAGGCAGAGCCCCTCACTGACACTCTTCAACAGGAATCTTGCCAAGTGGATGGATGATTGTAGAGTTACACTGGGGGTCTTCACTGTGTCATGTCCAGACAGAGGCACAGCAAAGCAAATCATAAATGGCCATAATATTCACATAGCAAGGGGTGGCAAAAACCACACACACTCTGGCTAGGCTAACAAATGTCCTAGGGTGGATAGCCTAGTATGAACCTATGAACCTATGAAGATACAAATTGTACAGGACACTAAGGATAATCCCAAGGCTTTCACAACTGATGGTAGGAACCATGTTGGGGATTCACAGATATGCTCTGAATCACACAAATATCACAAACACACACACATATTGCCAACATACATCCTGACAGGTGCAGTGCAAACCCCGAATGCAGAATATCTATCCCAACAGACTGCTGGCCCCCTGACATTGCAGATGCTGAGGTAACAGCCAACATCTACAAAGCAAAACACACAGCAGCAATGGTATGAGATGGTGTCCTGGGCTTAGTGCAACATGGACTCCAAGATGAATGGAATGCCAAACCACACTACTGCTCAATGTCAGCCTTACCACAGAATATATACCCAAAGAGCAGTGTACAACAACAGTGGTCCTTCTCAACAAAGGTGTTGCCATGTCAGACTACAAACCAGATATAACTGGCATCCCACAAGGCTTGGTCCTGGGATCTCCCTCGTCTGGTATATATGTCCCATAGGTACAGGCAAACATGGAAGGACTGTGTCCGAACATGTTTGCAGAGGACTACAAACTGCTCACCACATATGATCTACCAGATGACACAAGCATCCCACAAAAGGGCCACATAGAAACAGACAACTGGTGCCATAGCCATGTCAGCAAGCTAATTGCAGAAACGTGTATAGTCAACCCCCGTGGATATACAGTAAGTGCCCACCAATTACCACATAGGTGTTAACCCATTATGTAGTTAACATGTAATGAGAGACCTGGGGACACAAAGTGATAGATATCCTGCATTGGACAAACATGTGCTGTAGTGTTTACAGAAACATACCATATACCCACCTAATCATGAAGGTTGTCAGATCTAGATAAGAGGAGGTCATTGTGGCTCTGCAGTCATCCTTCATCAGCGGTACAATTGACTACAATAGCCCCTGTGGGATGTACCTTAGCAGACACCTCCATCAACCGTAAAGTCCCCAACAGTACCTCACCAGGAGTATCAAAGAGCTTGCACAGATGCTATGTGTTGCCTGTGTTGCTGGTATCAATAAACATGCTGCACCTTGTACAATCTGAATGGCAGTGAGCTATGCACATGAGAGACCTGAACCCCAGCACTGACTTACATAGGACAAGCTGTACTGCATGATCCATAACACAGAAGCCACCCCCACCCATGAGTGAACCCCCAGTACAGGCTACCCATAGAGTCACTTATCAATCTTCCTCAATAGGAATCTTGATGAGTGGATGGGAGATGGTAGCTTTATCCTGGGTATCACTGTCATGTCACAGGGAGACAGAGGCACAGTATACTAACCATGACATATGTCATGGCAAACTCCACTTACAATGTGTGTTGAAGGACAAACACACTCTCCAACTAGCATTAGACATGGACTAGGGCACATCGCTAGTGTTTGCAAATGTACACCTATGTTGTGGAATACACTACCAATGTTGGACAAGCCTGGTTTAAGTAGTTCATATCTGAACAGAATGCAACATGGTCAGATGTACACAACTGGCCCCTAACCAGGCTGTTGTGCTCACTATCGAAATGTAAAGCAGTGATAGCACTAAAGCCAGGATACTGTCCACCACAGTCAAAGTACTACCAGTACACTATACAGTACTACAGTGTTAGGTTAGTGTGAAAGGATGTTGACAACTGTATGCAAAGTATCCCATGCAAACACTGCAGGCACAGTATAATCCTGTTGTGTTCACACACAAAGCAGTTGTACAGTAACTACACAACATGACACACAACACACAACCATAAACGGGTGATATTTGTTGAAGTTTACACTCATCCACAAAGGTGGTGGGCTGCAGAGTCCCACATATGGAATGCTCACACTGCGCATGCTCACACACTTTGATAAATGAGACATATGTCAGACAACATGCCATGGGAAGGCTGAACTGGGCATGCTCACACACTTAGGCCAAATCTCAGTTTAGCAGTTGGACACACATATCTGGTATTTTTATGTGTTATTCCAGGAACCAACCACATTACAGCAGTCTGCCCAGTGCACACAGTTAAATGACTACAGAGACATACGTGATATAGTGGATCCCTCCCATATGCAAATATCTTCCACAGATGCACAAGTTGTTCATACAAACAGGGAATGCTATGGCAATAAAGATGTGCAAACAGTCTACCAGCAACAAATAATGTGCATTTGACAAATAAACATATGGGTGTAGAGGTCAACACTAGGCTGTTTGCCCTAGGGAATGACAGCTAAGCCAGAGTGTGCTTGGTGTCTGCCTCCCCACAGGATGCACATTCCCCTTTCTAAACACCGATGATGTCAGCACCCTATAAGTACAGCAGGAGAAAATAAATTTCCAAGTAATGTGAATAGTGCACTCTGCTAATGCATCCGTCACAAGTGTCATAACATAGTTAGATAGAGGTTTGAATCCTGCAAATGCTCAGTGTGTGTGTGTGTGAGTGGGGTTGGTGTGCATGTAAGTCTGTGGAAGAGAAATGTCCTTTTTGGCAACTAGGAAAACACACTACAGGATGCACATTCCCCTTTCTAAACACCGATGATGTCAGCACTCTATAAGTATAGCAGGAGAAGGAAAACCTCCCAGTAATGCAAATAGCGCGCTCTGCTGATGCGTCTGTCACAAGTGTCATAACAAAGTTAGGTAGGGGTTTGAATCCTGCAAATGCTCAGTGTGTGTGTGTTTGTGTGTGAGTGGGGTTGGTGTGTGTGTGTAAGTCTGTGGACGAGAATTGTCCCTTTTGGCAACTGGGAAAACACACTACAGGATGCACATTCCCCTTTTTAAACACCGATGATGTCAGCACTCTATAAGTACAGCAGGAGAAGAGAAACCTCCCAGTAATGTGAATAGTGTGCTCTGCTAATGCGTCCATCTCAAGTGTCATAATATAGTTAGGTAGGGGTTTGAATCCTGAGAATGGCAAGTGTGTGTGTTTGTCTGAGGGGGGTGAGTGTGTGAGAGAAATCTCCCTTTTGGCAACTAGGAGAACAGACTACAGGATGCACATTCCCCTTTCTAAACCCTGATGATGTCAGCACTCTATAAGTATAGCAGGAGAAGGGAAACCTTCCAGTAATGTGAATAGCGTGCTCTGCTAATGCACCCATCTCAAGTGTCATAACATAGGTAGGTAGGGTTTGAATCCTGCAAGTGTGTGTGTTTGTCTGGGGGGGGGGGGTTAGTGTGTGTGAGGGAAATGTCCCTTTTGGCAAGTAGGAGAACAGACTACAGGATGCACATTTCCCTTTCTAAACACTGATGATGTCAGCACCCTATAAGTAAAGCAAGAGAAGAGAAACCTCCCAGTGATGTCAATAGCGCACTCTGCGAATGTGTCTGTCTCGAGTGTCGTAACATAGTCAGATAGGGGTTTGAATCCTGCAAATGGCAAGTGTGTGCTTTTGACTGAGGGGGGTTAGTGTGTGTGAGGGAAATGTCCCTTTTGGCAAGTAGGAGAACAGACTACAGGATGCACATTTCCCTTTCTAAACACTGATGATGTCAGCACCCTATAAGTAAAGCAAGAGAAGAGAAACCTCCCAGTGGTGTCAATAGCGCACTCTGCGAATGTGTCTGTCTCGAGTGTCGTAACATAGTCAGATAGGGGTTTGAATCTTGCAAGTGTGTGCTTTTGACTGAGGGGGGTTAGTGTGTGTGAGGGAAATGTCCCTTTTGGCAAGTAGGAGAACAGACTACAGGATGCACATTTCCCTTTCTAAACACTGATGATGTCAGCACCCTATAAGTAAAGCAAGAGAAGAGAAACCTCCCAGTGGTGTCAATAGCGCACTCTGCGAATGTGTCTGTCTCGAGTGTCGTAACATAGTCAGATAGGGGTTTGAATCTTGCAAATGGCAAGTGTGTGCTTTTGACTGAGGGGGGTTAGTGTGTGTGAGGGAAATGTCCCTTTTGGCAAGTAGGAGAACAGACTACAGGATGCACATTTCCCTTTCTAAACACTGATGATGTCAGCACCCTATAAGTAAAGCAAGAGAAGAGAAACCTCCCAGTGATGTCAATAGCGCACTCTGCGAATGTGTCTGTCTCGAGTGTCGTAACATAGTCAGATAGGGGTTTGAATCCTGCAAATGGCAAGTGTGTGCTTTTGACTGAGGGGGGTTAGTGTGTGTGAGGACAATGTCCCTTTTGGCAACTAGGTGAACAGACTACAGGATGAACATTCCCCTTTCTAAACACTGCTCAGCTGAAGGCCATGGCTCTGGCACAAGTTGTCTGTTTCTATGATGCCCCTTTGGAAGATGCTTGTGTTGGCTGGAGAGTCGATTATGGTGGCCAGTTCGCAGTCATCTGCATATTTGGTCAGCCACAGTCCATCCATGTTGGCCTGTACCTCCAATAAATATATACCAAACAAGAGAGGTCCCAGGACTGAGCCTGGTGGGACACAACTCGTAACTGGTTTGGAGTCTGGCATGGCTCCAGCAATTCTGACCATGTGGGTTCTGTCCTTGAGCCACTGTGCAATCCATCTAGTGACACTGGGGCTTATATTTAAGCTGGTGAGCTTTTCTAGAATGCCCAAGTGGGGTATTGTTGTGAAGGCTTTTGCAAGGTCCAGGTAGGCTGTGTGAACCACCTTCCCCTCATCAATGGCCTTGGTGACTGTTTCAAAGAAATCAACCAGGTTAAACCTGGCAGTGCTGGTGTGCTCTCAGTAGCCCTGAACCAGGCATCTGTTACTGCACAGATATCAATGTTCTCCATGCCAAGGAGTGTTTTGTGTGCATGCATCTGGAGGTTTAGACTTTTGGCGTTGGGTAGCATTACTCTTAGTTTCTTATCCCTTGTGATACCTATGAAGGTGGGTTTGTCATTTGAGCCTTGCCTAACATAGGCACTATGGGGGTAGCAAGAGCCTTTGCCAATATCTGAAAGCCAAGGGGTGACAGGTGCAGGCTGTTCCTAGCAAAGCAGGTAGTTCATCAGAAGATGAATATGTGAAGGTGTAGTGCCTGTGATTAGTTAGCAGTAGCATATATGACTGCTCACGTGGACACATGCCAGGTAAGTCATATGCACTGTGTCACAGGCAATGTACATGTGAACAGGACAAACAGTGACATCCTGTCAAGTGGGACATGGACATACATATAGTAAGCTATGCAGATGGCACTAGGAGTCCACAGAAGCTCTATAACTATGCATTGCAGGTGTGATTAGTATTCCGGGGTAATTGCAAGCAAACATGCATGCAAACAAAGCTACAGTAAACAGGGCTGCATGTAGTCCATTGTACAACAAACAAGCTGTACCAGTTCCAGTAGGTAACACTGCAAATATGCAGGCACTATGCACATGTACATGGAAATACACGGGTCAGATGGCTAGGGTCCAGTCTCAGTGCACACAAGTGTACAGACCATGTACTGTCAGGATGTACAATAACTGGATGGAAACCCATGTGCTCATACCTGCAGTAATACACATGTCAAATAGACACTGAGCCTTCACTCAGTGGTTCCATACTTAGTAGGATGTATGCTACCTGGCCTGCCACCACAGTATCCCTGACATTTATGGGGACTCTCCCTCCTGTGACAGTTAGTTATGTGTGTTGGGGCTGTCTAGCATGGTATGAGATGTGAGCATGCAGTGCTAGGGTGCTCCTGTGTGTCCTGTACCAGTCGTGTAGTACTGCACACATATCAACATCCTCAAACATCTGCATTGCAGAGTCCAGTGTGGGCAACATGCCACTTGCAATTTACTTTACCATCATTGTGTATTACTACATTCATTACCGTATCCCGTGTGCTACCTATGTATGTAGCCTTCTGTTGACATCATTACCACCAGTATGCCAACATGTGCAGAAGATACACTATGGTACTCACCATGGGTGTAGACAACAGGACATAACAATCACACACTTACTGCATCAGGCATGCTGTGATATACCCGCAATTAATTCAGCACACAGTACTGTTAACAACATGATACTATTACTACACATCTATGTGGTCACCCTGTGCATCAGCAACATGTTAACCTGTACCTGCACAGTTGTTACAGATTGCAGGAGGTGGCACAGTTTCATCATATGCACAGGGTGTGAACTTGGTATGCCTGAGTCAACTACCTATACCACCAATTGACATGTATGTGTATGTGTGTTGGTGAGGGACAGCAGTAGAAGGTGGGGCAATGTTGATGCAGTGTGTGCATGTATGCGGTAGCCCTAGGTGTTGTCAATTTGCATGTGTGTATGGATGCACACAGTTCCACCTCATGGCTGCCATATATTGGTGTTTGTGGACAGCCACAGACTGTACCTGCCAGGTCATACAGATCAGTGTCTCTGGCCACGGACACAGTACCTGTGCCTTGCAGGGGTGCTACGGACCATATCTGGTACCAACCCAGACTGGGTACTGTCATCAGAAGCAGGTGTTTGTTGACTGGACACAGATCCCTGTCGGGCCTGCCCAGAGCCACGTGCACGTGGTCTCCTGGGGTGATCTGATGACAGCACAGACCCAGCATTGCTGGGGCTGCTGCTGGTACTACGGGGGCGGCCGCGGCCCTGCTGTCATCCACGACGACTGCCAGCTGCTGCTGTTGCTGGCATATGGCCACATCGACACCTCAACCGCCCACCATCACCCTGGCTCATGGACATGTAGTTGTGGAACCGGTCTAATATGTCCCCACAATGTCTGTCTATGACATCGGTGAAATCACGGATGGCAGCCGCAATGTCACGCATACTGTCAGTCATGGCTGTGTGACATGCTGTCAGCTCCCTCACACCCTGTCTGGTGTACCGTTCCATACGTGACTGTGCCTGCATGACAGCCCGAAACATAGCTGAGGTTGTAAGACCTCTGTGAGCACGTCTGACAGGGGCAGTACGCCCATGGATGCTCCCACGAGAACCCCTGGACATCTGTCTGTGTGGTACCATCTCTGGGCCATGCCCATGGCTGCTGTGTGGGGAGGCATGTGCCACAGATACCACATGACCCTGGTCAATGCCCACTGTATGCTGTCCATCACCTAGGGACATTGGTGACAAAGGGTGTATTGGCAGGATAACTGTGCGCATTGATGGGGTCGACAGCTGTGTACTGTCAATCGTCTGACCAATGGCGGACCCTGGCATACTTTCCTGTGCCATTACACAGATGTCATCATTATCAGTACCCATGGCACCTGATTCAGGTTCCCTGCTACATGACACCAGAGCAGCAACAGAACCTGTGGGAGGGAAACCGGAAACACAGTTTACAATGTCTACACATTACCAGTGATGCACACATGCACACATGCACAGGTGCACACATGCACACGTGCACACATGCACAGGTGCACATGCACACATGCACACGTGCACAGGTGCACACATGCACACATGCATACGTGCACAGGTGCACACATGCACACACATGCACACATGCACAGGTGCACACGTGCACATGTGCCCACATGCACACATGCACACATGCACAGGTGAACACATGCACACATGCACACATGCACACATGCACACATGCACAGGTGCACACATGCACACATGCACACAGTTTCACACAATTGTACATTACTCAGTATGCGTGATATCAACACACAGACACAGACACACCTATGTGCATACAAAGAGCACTACTAAGTGAGCCAAATAGTACTATTACTATCAACACTATTACAGGAATTGTTAATACACACTCACCAGCATGGATAGGCTGCACTGCTGTTATACCAGAGGGTCCTGCAGACGTGAAGAAACTAATGTCAGTGGGCACAACTGTGCCATTGTTACTGAGTATGATACAGGTCAGTAGTACAACAGTCGCCTTTCACAGGTCAGCTGCTAATATTGAGGATATCACACTTGCACATTAAATACTATGGTGACAGCTACAAACCAAGGACACACCTCACACATGCATTAACTACCAGTGTACACAACAGTCAACTATACATATGGCATATTACCTGCACATTCACTGTCTTGCTGCTGCGTGGCTCCAGCCTCCATCATAATGCATGTCTGCTGCTGTTGTTGTTGCTGGCGGATTGGAGCCACTACACTCATGAGTAGTCCCTCCAGTCTGGTGAGTGGGGGATGTGTAGCCACCCCACCACCTGTGGCGACCTGTTGCCTGTGGATATCTGAAGCACGCTAACGGACATGTCTGATTAAATCACTGCAGTGATGTCGTACCTGCTCATATGTCTTATTATGCGTGCCTATGTCATTTACCCGACGGACAAGGTCTTGCCACCATGCAGCCCTCTCCTGCTGATTCTGGCTGGTGCGGGAAAAGAGTATTGCATAATCCCGCACCAGGCTCTGGTGTATCTCCTCATCCTCAGCTGTGGAGTAGGTGGGATTCCGCGGGTGGGCCATGTACCTGAGAAAGAAAATAACCTGGTATCAGCAATATATGTCAGCAGAATTTGGCACACATACTACACATGCTACTCGACTGTTATGATACAACATATCTCACATATGTAGCATTTGTCTGTCTATTGGTGGATACACATGTAGATGGCCAGGTATCAGTGCTCAGCCAGCAACTGTGCAACAGTACCTGGCACACTCCATATGACATACTACCAAACCCCAGCAGTCAGAACACTGATTCAGGTCAAGAGCACCTCCTCACTCTGGGGGTTTGTATCTATGTACTGTATGGCCTACATCATCAACTACCGTGAGCCGACCACACACTGATTGCCCTGGATATACATATCCCACCTCCACCACCAGCACAAATGACTATAGTGCATAACATTACAGATACAAACTTTACACTTTGTAATAGTGACATGGTATCCTTTCAGCCCACTGGGCCAGTGGCAGATACAACCCACAATGCTGGCCCCTACACAATTGCTTTCTACAGACATCTCTGAGAATGCATGGATCATGCAATCCCATATATGACCAAGACACTCTCCACAAAGGGACAGCATCCTGTCTGGTGGACCCCAGCCATAGACAGATTGTATTACAGAAGATGGAAGCTACTGCAAGACAGAGCATAATTCCATAAAGGGAGGGCATGTCTGAGCAGCACTAGTAAGGATCTATTTTCCATCATACAAAATCCATGGGCAACTTTGAGAGGGAAATCACTACAGATAACCAGAAGGCCTTCTTCAGTTATGTTAGCAACCTGGTCAGGATCCATCCTCTATGCCCATAGTTAGTACACAACAACAAATATTTCACTGACACCACAGATATCGACAACATTGTGGCAGACAGGTTCAGTGCAGGTGTCACCCCGCCCTCTCCCCCAAAATAAGACATAGTTATTCCAGCTGACTGTAACCTCCCTGTCATCACAGATGTCCAGGTGAGAGCCACCCTCAGGACAGCAGAATACACAACATGAATGGGACCTGATGGTATCCCCAGTTGCATGCTACATAAACTCTGACAGGAGCTAAACACACATATAGAAGTGCTATGTAACACTAGCCTGACTACAGGATATGTACCTGTATACTGGTGCACAGCAGCAGTGGTTCCACTCCACGAAGGAGGCACCTCAACATACCAATACAATACAACACAATACATTACATTACAATACAATACTATACAATATGCTATTGCCCCTGGGACTATAGCAGAGTACTGTTCTGCTACCCTGACCATTGTGACACATGTGGTGTGATGGTACCTGCTGCTGTCACACAGTTACACAAGGTGACTCATGTGGCACATTACCTATCTGACTAACATTCAGCAGGGGTATGTGTGACATGTTCTCATGGGGAGTCTTGCTTCTTAACACTGTGTGGTTTATTGCAGGGTATGTCTTATCTGTAGGTAGGAACTCTTACCTCCACATGTGCACTCTATTGCAGTGGCAGGGACAACACACAGTAGACATTTAGGTTGTGGATGGTGTGAGGTGTTACTATGGTTGTTGGACATCTGTCATGGGTGTGACTTACATATGTAAATCCGGGAGTGGTAACTTCTATGTGGGTAGCATATGTGTACTCTGTGGTGTTGTCAGTCACTGTGCATTGGTAATGTGTTTGAGTGCATTGTGACAGTGTTGTACATGTCACTGTGTCCTTCTCCATATCTGTAGCTGTCATGTGAGGTCCATACCATGGCATCCATTATGTGGTGTGGAGGGGTACACTGACCTACATGTCCATAGCTGACACACCATATCCGCTGACACATACCATGTGCAGGTATTCCAGGGATAGTGTGCCACTGTGAATATCATTGGGGCCACTATTGTACACATTTATGACCCTGTTCACTCCTGACACATGCAGTGGTGGGCAGCCAATCACATATCTGGTGGTTACTGGTGTAGGTGATCTGGAATGTGGTATGGTACTCCGGTTTTGACACTGGTGTTCATTCCATGCCTTTGTCACCAGGCACCTGTTGCAATACATCTGTACACATGTGCCTCACTCAGAATTTATATACATCTCTCTCTCTCTCTCTATATATATATATATATATATATATATATAGATATATCTATATGTATATATATATATATATATATATATATATATATATATATATATATATATATATATATATATATATATATACACATATATATATATATTGATGTACATATATTGCTATAGATGTGGAGGGGGACACAGAGGGGTGTGAGTGACAGAGGGCGTGGGACAGGCTGTGTTGCAGGTCGTCATATACAGTCATACCTGTAGATAGTCAGATCAGTCTATGTATATGTATCTACATATATCTATATCTGTATGTGTGCATTACATAGATATGTTTGTACAATATTCTATCTACATCTGTCTATGTATTCCTACATCTCTCTCTCTATGTATGCATACATATATGCATATTATATATATATATATATATATATATATATATATATATATATATATATATATATATACATACACATACATATGTTGACATACATACGTATCCATATGTTACAGGTATATCAACATATTTGTCTACCATACTGTATACACACACTAACATACTGCTAAACATACATAACTGTGAAATCTACTTTGTACATGGCACTACAACCTACAATCAACCAACATTGATATGTGCACATAGATGCTCTCACATACAGATGTATGTACAGCCTTCACTGATAGCTGCTGTATGTCCCCTGCCCTTTACACATCTTCATATACATATGGATACAGACCAATGACACATATGGAGGGTTCACAGTATGTAGACCTTTATAGTATTACTTTACATTACCTGTGTTTGTCACAGCTGCTTGTGTTGCTGTCTGGTTCTCTGTCCTGCTGCTCCACTTCCCAGTTGTCAGCTTTCAGGTAGCTGTTGCTGAACAATTTGTTTGTGTCTGCTTAATTGCAGTTTTCTCTGTCTCTGTCTCTGTCTCTGTCTCTGTCTCTCTCTCTCTCTCTCTCTCTCTGTCTCTCATGTCCTTCTCAGTGTGCAATGAAAGTATTGCATGTGTGGACTGGGAGTACAGCATACTTTTGTAGGTATCTGCATATGCCCATGTGATGGCCTCTGCACCAATTGTTAGCCAGCATTTGCTAATTGCATGCAGCCAGTTGTGTACTGATTGCAGTTCTCACTGTGATTTCAGAACAGTGCTATAAAAAGGTATGTGAGACAGGTGTAGCCCTTTCAGATTTTAAGGGCAGGGACCATGCTGTTATGCTGTGGACAATGTTCTGTGAGTGTAAAGGTTGGTATCTCTCTCATATTTCCAGGTGTGTTGTAGATTAACATTCCTCCATTCTTTTCTCCAGTTTCCTGTACTAACTGTGTATGTACACTGACACCTACAACTACTACTACTGTTAATGTGTGTGTGTGCTTTCCTTTCACTTTTGCTTGCACTTTGTTGCTAAGGCTTCAATAGTTGCCCTTTACAGTCACTACTTGTATGCCTGCTGGGTGTTGACTGTAGTGTGCTGCTGTAGCTTTCCCATTTTCCATGTACATTCACACCTTGGAATGCTTGCTATATCTGCTAGGAGTGTTACAGCATGCAGTGTGCTCTGGCCATGGTGTGGGCCTTGACATCTATTAGGGTATTTGAGTATGCTGCTGAGCAGGCCCCAGAGACTTTCAGGTTCATCTGTTATGTGCCTCATGGAATGGTCCATATCAGTGGCGTACACCCATTAAAATGTCTGGTATGCTGCAGTTGTGACTGTGGGTTAGCATGAGCATATGTATTACTACACTTTTTCTGCCATGCAAGTGATGAATACTTTCAGGACTCCATAGTTACCATTGCATATGTTACACCTTTCTGCCTACTGTTTGTACATTTCACATGGGGTCTGTGGGGCATCCCTGTAAGTCATTCACTGTTGCTATGTCTAGGCTCTTAACTATTCAAATATGGTGGTGTCAGACCCGTCATGTGTACAGATATTTGCAGGTTGTCCACATTTCTTCCTCATATTTTGGTCAATATCTCATGCACACCTTTTTCTGGCAAGTCACTCTGGGCTCAAGTCAGAATATGGTAACAAACATTCAAGTTTCAGACTGCATACCCTTCCAAACATCCCACAAAGTGCAGACCTTGTTACTCTCTGAACTGTCTGCGTTTGTTGTAACATTATTTGTAATGTGTCCCTGGTTTTGGGCCTTTGCTCCACATATTTTATTACTTGGTCCAGATGTGTTCCTGTAAGAGGTTGTGGGGTATGGGCAGTGCTTATCCTGCTGTGAGTTTGTGTGTGGCTTGCAAGGTGCTATAGTGACATTATTACCTACTAGCTTCCAACTAGCATGGCTGTTTCTGTTCACACACTACTATTATGGAAATCCTCTAGTTTTGATAGTAATTCTAAATGGCATACTTTGTGTACTACACATCTATATTCCCTTTACATTAATTCCTACTATTACATGATATATTTATTTTAGCACAATGCTCTTGTATAAGAGTCATGGCTTAGTGGTAAGTCATGCAGACTACTGTTTCCAAGTTCCTGGGTTTGGTACTGACAGTGGGATTTTATTTTGCTTTTGAACTGAGTACAGGACCTGTCAATCAAAGTGACTAAGGCACTTTTAAGCAGTTGTAACCGGGTTAGCACTGGTTTGCGCGGAGCTCACGCATGCACACTGGCAGTTAGCTCCGCGCACACAAGCGCACACCCACTTACAACCGCTTAAACGTGCTTAGTCTTGCGCACACCCGTGCTATTTTCTTTGAAAGAAAAGAAAATGGGGAGACAGGAAAGTGGTGAAAAAGGGGTCACAAAGAGGGTAAGACAGTAGGGAAACAAGCTTGGGATGTGCAGGAGGGATGTAGGTAAGGCCCATAGCTGCCCATTTCTTCATCAGCAACAGCTGTGCATATGTATGTAATTTGGTGTGACATTTGAAACCTTCCACCCCTGAGAGAGGTGTCAGGACAACAATAATACTTGTTGTACAGCCAATTGTAATTGATAGGTTCCATGTCCAGTAGATGTGTGCGGAATGGGCAGCTATGTATGGGGCGTAATTTTTTTGTGGGTACAGAGTGCCCGTTTTTTTTTTTTTTTCAGGTGAGAGTGGTATGTCAGGTGAAGGAAGTTGGTACAGCTGGGGAGGTAGGTTGGGTAGGTAAACAGACAAGACAAACAAGACGCATACAGGGGTGGTGTATGACACGTGTGGGGGGTTACACAATTGACGGGGATGGAGGTTTGGATATCCAGAGCCCATGAGCCCACAGATGGCAACAGTGGAACTGATATCCCCACCCATAGGCAGTTGCCACTGTTCCTTCACTGCCCAGGATGGGGCTGTGCTGGGGGCTGTGTAGGCGGGGAAACAGGCATGCCTGTTAGTTGCGCCACCCGTGCCTTGAGCTGGTGTAGGGGCTCGAGAACAGAGTCCTGAATCTCCCTATGCACCACAGTCCGGACGCTACGGAGGGTGAGTGGTGGTTCTCCTCCGGCCACACTTGCAGAGGGGGGGCGAGCCCCATCCCCTGCAGCACTTCCACCCGCAGGTGGCACAGGGCCACCAGAGGAGGGTCCGGACTCGGCACTAGTGCCAGGTGCACTCGCCAGCTGAGGTGGGAGAGGTGGGTCCGCTGGAACCCGCCTTCCCTGTCGTACTATGTTTTGCATTATGTCATGACAGTTTGGGTTAGTGACATATAATACCATTCACAATTAGTTGTAACAGCATGCATTAGTATTCCCATTAACCAAACACCCAGATATTCACACCATTGAACAGCGTGCATAACACATGCATAATTTGAACAGAAATACACAGTCCAACAACATGCAGGGTTAATTGATGGCAACAGGCCATCAGGTGTGGATGTATGAACAGGGCAGATGCATCAACAGACATGCAAATATATATGACCCAACAGGACAAACGTCCAGGGGTGTTAATTGTGATTGCACATACCATTTTCACGTGGAATGGGTTATATGTGGTTATAGGGTGGGGTGAAGAAAGTAATATTAACACCTTCGAATAACAATACATATACTGTGCATTTCTAATAGCTACAGTTATATACACACTACTGTTTTAACTACAGTTTCCTATATGATAACTATTTCAACTTGGTGATAGGACTGTTACTGCAACATCAATATACATTTTCTGGTTCTTCATACACATTCATATCTAGCCTTGTTCAGCTACATCATCCTGCTACATTTGCTTTATATAGCTGTAGACAAGTGTGGATGCTTGGTATATTAGACAAACATCCTATCTGCATATTGCAGACTGAGAGCAACATATCCAGATTTTGGTATACACATTCCAGATGCAGCAACACTTTGAACAGATTTTGCTGTTTGGTTTTGAATTTCACATGCATTTCATTCTGTCTTGACTGCAGTATACTTTATTCAGGGGTTATTACTACTGTATTGCTGGATTCATGACACGTTCTCACACTCTCTCACTTGCTTTCATTTTACTATTCAGGATGGTACTTCTAGGCTTTATTGACATGTTTTACCAGTAGTTATTACAATCCTTTCCAGCAGTCTCACTTCTGTCATGTTTCAGTATTTCCACAGGGATATATTTCACACATGTGATTTCATCATCTTCTGCAGCTATACTTTTCAGCCTGCTGCAGGTTGTGTACTATTTTCTTACAGGCAGGGCATTTTTATTTCAGAATATATGTTGGACATTTTCATGTTTAGGTTAAACTTACAGGCTGAAACACACTTTTGTAATTAAGCAATACTTGCATACACTTTCACACTGTTACTTGCAGATTCTATTCCTTACTGACTACACTGCACTCTTTTGCTGACTGTCATACTTTTATATTTCTTTACAGTTACTGGTAGTGGATTACTGACCTGCCTGGTGGCGCAACTGCACCAGCCTATTGCCATAGGCTCTGCGGTTCACAGAACGGACACCTGCAGCTGTAATATAAATGAAGTAATATTGGAATACACATCTCCAAAATATCAGCTAGTTTAATTTCTTACATACATAATTAAATGTTACTTACTCAGTAGTGGGGCGTTGGCTGTTTTCCGGGCCTCCTGGATCCAAAGGTTCAGTTGGTCCTGCTTGCGTCTCTTCAGGTCCGCATGGTGGTGACGGATCTGTTCACCAGTCCTTGGAATCCCAGCAGCACTGGTGAGATCATGAGCTAACCGGTCCCACGCCTCAGCCCTGTATGCTCCCCAGAGGACCTGGCCCTGCATGAGTTGGTCCTCATGATGATGAACTAGGAGCCAGACCATGTACCTGGACTCCTCAACACCCCACCTCTGTGCTCGAAAGCGACTACCCTCTCCTACTCCTGTCATTCTGCCTGCAGGTCAGTTCTACAATCGTTTATGCTGCGTATTCCCGCCTATGGGGCTTATATAGTCTGTTTTTCCCACACATATCTGTGATTGGCCATTTTGGAATTGTATCAACTTCAGTAAACCTGCATTGTCATGCTCTAGTTTGTATTCATTCCTATATATTAGCTATTATTGCATTTACAGGTACTGCTGTCATGGCTTAGTGGTTCTGTACCTTGACTAGGGTGTATAGTATCCTGGGTTCGAACCTGGCCACTGCTTTTTATTTTTCATGACTGTCTAAACATGCTGAGGGGTGTGTCTGTGTAAAGGCAGTTTTGATACGGCTTGCTCAACGTTGCCTGTCGGTTAGCTCGTTTGCGCGATGCGCAGCTCCGCGCAAACGGGGTACGCGGCTTTAAGCCTCATTTGGCTATCGGCATGCATATTACACTCAGCTCAGTTAGAGGCACATAGATTTAGCGTGTTAAACCACTGCTCAGCTACGGGCACTCATTTTGCGCCAGTTAAACCACTGCTCATCTACGGGCACATGCACTCACTCTGTTAAACTGTAGCTCAGCTATGAGCACATCTGGCATTTTTTCTTCTTTTGTTACCTCACATGTCTTCAATATAAATGGGCTATTTCATTACATTTTACATGAATTGTGGTTTTATGTGTACATATTTGTCAGGGACTTGTTTCCTGCTTATTTTGAAAAAAAAAAATTGGTGTTGTGGGGGCTCGAACCATGAATGCCTGCTCTTCAGCCAACACCTCTAGCACTACGCTATTGCTTCCTTGCTTATTTTGCATATTTAGTTCTTATATGCTTTCCCACTGACTGCTAACTGTAGCTGCGCTACAGGCACACCCGCGCAAACGAGCGCACTCACGGTTAAACATCTTTACAATTTTAAAAAAATATATAACGTTCATTTATATATATTTTATGTTCATAGTCTGTGGGGGCATGTGTTGTGTTGTGTTTATTCACATTTCCGTGGACTCTGTTGTGGGTGTTTACTTTGGGCACTTTTACACTTCTGGGGGGGTGTGTCCGCTTGCAGGGCTTAGCCTACGGACACGCCCCCTACTGTCTTACACGGACCATGTTAGACTTAGGTGTGATTCAGCATGCTCTCATGAATATGCAAAGCATGCTGACATCACTCTGTTTAACTGCAGCCTCCGTGTAAGAGTTATAACTCTTACACGGAGGCTTCGTGAATCCTGGGGTATGTTTTTAAAATGAAAGAGTGAGAGGTGAAACTCTGGTAAAAGTTATGTGAAGAAACGTTTGAAAATATTAATGGCATAAATAATATAGATATGAACAGGATTATATATGTATATGTATATATGTATATTTATATATACGTGTGTGTGTATGTATGTGTATGGGTCTACTTGGTCGAATGTCCATATACTTGAACATTATTTTTGCAAGGCGAAAATAAAAACTGAAATCCTGAGCCATGCAGTTTTTCCCAGGGCAAGTAAAAACTTGTCCAACATAGGGAAATATGCCCTTTTCCCCACTGTAGTGGAATCCCAGAGCTGGTATATATAGTTAGGGGGTGTGAGCCCCCAACAGGTGGGTTTCAGATACTACATCATGTTTTTGTGAAGTTTTTGTGTAAGTGTTTACTTGCCCTGGGAAAAACGCACAGTTCAGGATCAGAGTTTTCGTTATTTTTGTCTTGTGAAAATAATGTTCAAGTATTTGGGCTTTTGAACATGCAAATTGGATCCCTGTATGTATATATATATATATATATATATATATATATATATATATATATATGGGTCTACTTTCATAGACCGAAGCGCCACGTCACCGACACCCGGAAGACCGAGACGGAACGACCGAACAGGTAGGTTACCGAAAACGCGATATCCCGACAGCTGAGAGACCGACAACGGCAACGTGTGAGCGCGATATGGTAAGTGTGCGAAAATGAAAGATTTAGGATTGGGGAGCGGACAGGTAAGTGTACGATAGTGAGGGATTTTAGGTTAGGGTGTGGAAAAGGTGAGTGTGCGGTGGTGTCGGACTAAGGGTTCCGGTGAGGTAAGTGTGTGGAAGTGACGTAGAGCAGTGTAGGGAAGTGTTAAGTGTGTCAGGGTTAGAATGCAGGTGGAGTGAGTGTGCGATAGTGACGGGCTGAATGTTTTAGGGTGGGTTAAGTGAGTTAGGGGTAGGGTGCAGGTAGGGTAAGTGTGCGATAACGGTGTTGAGGTTTAGGGGTGTGTTAAGTGAGTTAGGGTTAGGGTGTGGGTTGGGTAAGTGTGCGGTAGTGTCGGACATTAGGGTTAGGGTTTAGGTTAAGGTTAGTGGATATGTTGTTGTGTGTAATGTGTAGTTGACGTTTTTTGTGTCGGTGTTGTGGTGTTCGGTATTATGAGTTGTTGGTGTGGTGTGTTTTCGGTTGTTTGGGGTCGGTAACTTGTGTGTCGGCGAATCGTACATTCGGTCTATGAAAGTAGACCCATATATATATATTATACACACACACACACACACACACACACACATATATATATATATATATATATATATGTATTAATAAATATATATATATATGTGTGTGTGTGTGCGTGTGTGTGTGTGTGTATGTATATATATATATATATATATATATATATACATATATATATATATATATATATATAAAATGTATATAATATTAATGTAGATATGACCATGAATATGATTAAATATGTATATTGTAAGAACAAGATGAAATAATATGCAAGAAAGGTAAATATGAATTTATTTTATGTAAAATGGGTTATTTAGAATGACATTTTGAATGAAATTTTGTTTAATGGGAAATGGATTTTGACAGATATATTGCCAAAAATTGGATTATGGATGTGGAAGGAGTTGGGGTCAATTATGGAAGAATAACAATGAAAATATTGTAAGAAAATTGATAAATAGTAAAACAAAAAGAAATGTGTGCCTGTAAACATACATTTTATAAATATATAAATAATTTTTTTATGTTGTGTAAAATAAAGGGTCTCTACTATTTTTAATTAGTCCCATGGGATCTTTTAAATCCACCTGAAGTACCACCACTTCAGGCAGGTGGACTCCCAATTCAACATCTCATTCTTTGGACAGCACACTCAGGAGTACAGCACATCCCTTATGCTGCACTGCATTGTCAGCAATCCACCTTCCTGGTATAGGAATAGGACCCAGTGCCTTCTGCACTAGTGTGCTACCTATGTCACCATGGACACTGAAATGAGTTGGTGTACCACTTAGATGTATGTTTCATGATGGCTGCTACCAGTGACATGTGTTTGTGAGGTTTTTGAGGGTACTTGTTTATTAGGTTACATTTAGGAGGCCTTTCCAGTTTAGGTAGGCTACTTTTTACGAGCTACGGAACATGTAGGTTTATATGTTTGGTCTGAGCAGTGAGTGATTGGATTATTGTGGGGTTAATCCCTCCAATAATAATACATTATATAACTACTGCTATCACACCCTGTGTCTGTTGGCCTCAGTAGTAGGTTGTTGTCAATATACATAAGACAATTGCTATATTGTCTCAGGATGTCCATTTCAACCAGGTTGGCTGTAGACATGGTTGGAATGTTGCTCCTGGTGCTTATTAATGGGGGATGAAAGGGTTGTTTTGTTTGTGTTCATGGGGTTGGTTTACTGGAGATGCTACTTGTCTAGAACAAACAATCTACGTTTACACACAAAAGTCAACTACAATCAAGTACCATATGCATAACACAGAAAATAAACAATAAAAAACTCAGCACTGCACACCAACCAATAGCATGACACTTAAATTTAGCCTCTGTAGCAAGTAATGCCTACAACTAGCCTGGAAACCTTTTTCTGCCACTATAAGGGTCCAGTAAACTAATTATACTAAATTCATTCTAATTTAGCAGAAAAAAAAACAGTGTAAACAGTAGCAGTACACTTAATATTAATATATCAAAGGTCACTTAGCCTGGTGAAACATTAATATATCGAAGGTCACTTAGCCTGGTGAACAGATTAAGGTAAAAGGCGTTGCAAAATTATTGACAACAGCCAATAAATGAGCAGAGGGAGGGAACTATGATGTCAAATTAATATAAGGAGCAGACAACAAATGTTACAATGGGTTTAAGAACACATACAGAATAGGATAGGTAAAAGTGAAAACTATTAGACCCTTGGCTTTCTAAAGCAAAGACAAGTTATGAACCAACCTGACACACAGTCACCACATAAGAAATAGATTAGGATTTAATACCGACAGCTTGCCCATGAAATAAGTTCTTGAATGTCATTGCAAAAGGTGGAAGGTTCAAATCCTCTCAAGACTACTGTTTTTTAAATTTTCTGCTTTCAGTCTGTAAATGTAAAACAATCACCTAATATATGTTTGAGTGTTTATGTGACTCACCTTGTTAACACACTGTCTGGGAGGCCTATCTTTTTTTTCCTGATTTCAGTCTTCAAATATGCAACAATCACCTGATATGTACTTTCCTGACATGTCTAGTTTGACTCCTGCTATGGCTAACCTTGTTAAGAAAGTGCATAATATAATTTAATTGGACAGAGTTGATGGGTTATATTCACTCATGGTTGATTATTTTCATGATTTTCCAACATTCTCATTATAGTACAGGGACACCAATGAAGCCCTGATCTTGTCAGCAGTGGTATAGTTCAGGATATCATGTTACTTCACTGTATCCTATCTGTCATGTCTGAATTTCACATATATCAAGTATTTTTACGTAGACACATGCGAGCATGTCACACCCCCTTCTCCACTGTGTTCTGCATACCTGCTTTGGACAGCAGCTCCTCTTTCAGTCTTCTGTCCATTCCTGTTATTTCTGTTATCTGATACCATCTCCTGTACATTCAGTGCTTGGGCATCTTTGACTAATTCTCTTCCGTAGGATTTTTTTCTGCATGCCTGTTGCTTTCATCTACAAGAATACATCTGCAATGTAGCTTTATTGTGTGTATGTGTGCTGCCTTGTGACAACTAACATAGATGCTTGTGCATGGTCAGTTTTTACAGCAGCTGTTTCTACTTTACTGTGGTCATGGGATGGTCTAGCATGGCCTTGTCCTGGGTCCCTACTGCGGCCTGAAGCAGAAACTCATCCTTGTGCACAGTGATCTGGCTGCTTGCATTGTTAGTAAACCCTGGAGCTCATTGCACGTGCACTGTAGATAATGTCAGCTTGGTCTCGACCCTCTAGATTATGTGCTGTCAGCTTGCTTTCAGAAATGTCAGTTTCACTCAATTTTCATAGAAATTTTGAGTTATTTGGCTCCATACCTCTTAACCTTGAAACATCAAAAATCTGGACAAAGGCCCATGAAAAATAGGTACAAATCTGTATGCTGATTGACATAAAATATGCATACATAATTATGTAACCCCACCCACTCTAATGGAATTGTGGGATACCGACTTTCAAATGCAAATTGAAGAACAGACAACGAAATGTGGTCCTAGTTCTTCCTTATTTTTATAAGATACTTCAGGGTACTACTAGGCAAAAATCAGCAGTCGTTATACTGTCACTGCGTCTAGATCCATGTCAGGCCTTGAATATATTTACAATAATGCACTCAGATTCAGTTCTAACTCTGCTCCAACAACCCACCATTCTTAATTACTGACCCACCTAAAATGGCCACATCTTCATGCAAAAACACCCTGAAGCCATGCTTTAATATTCTTACACTCCAGATGAATGCTACCATCCCATCACTTCACTGAAGTATATATGTCTACCAGAGCACTGCAGTGTCAGCTGAAGCTCTAGAATTAATAAAGGCAGCAGCACACTTACTATTTCTGCACATCTTCACTGCTTTTCATATCACTTTGCCACTGACTGCCCTTAGCCTACCCAGCTATAACTGCTTTATTTGCATTGTTTTATCATGATTTGTCACAATAGCATTATAATTCAACTTGTATTGTTAAGAGAAATTATGAAAGGTAGGCTATAGCTGTATAATATGTTTTTGTCAAATATGCTATACCAAAGCATGTAGCTGTCATATTAATATGCTGAAGTATTTCTGGATTTATCTTTACAATCATACCTGCTGTGTTGAATCTGATTTTCATGCAAATCTGTTTTTCCCGCCTCAAATAAATGTGAATCCTGGTATGCAAAACATACACACACACACACAACGCGCACACACACGCGCACACACACACACAAACACATGCACCTATAAATAATTACATAATTACATGGCAAAATGTAACCTGGAATCATTATGAAGTTAGTCTCAGTATGAATTCTGGAGGTCAGTTCATTTTGGCATATATTTTTCTTTCTTTCTTTAAACAGTACACTATACCAGCCATGTTTGCTTCTTCTAGACTAGTGTCCTCTGCTTCTAATAAAGACATTCCAAAACAGCAGATAAAAGAATAGACTTAAAAGAATAGAATACATACTATAGGTCCTCCTTTCCAGAATGCAAGGCACATATTTTCATACCACACTTTGACAATATAATATGAAAAATTACTTTGCAGAATGACCGTCAAAAAGTAACTACACTTGTAACCATTATCCAACACATTTTTGAATGAACAGAGTCACACAGATGGTAAAACTTCGGAGTTGGTGCTTGGTGGATTTATAAAATACATAAAATTTGCCTTCTACCAAACGGGTATAACCATTGCATTGCATATGGAAAAAATAAAAAGAGAGAGATACAGTGAGTTAGCTTTTTCACTCACACTTACCCACCCACGCAACCAAAATGCAAACCCCTCTGGTGCCGCTAGTACTTTAGTGTACGATTTCATTAACAGAAAGAAAAAATGAAAATGTCCAACAGTTATATACATTATCCACAGGACTGTCTGTTGCCTTACTAACTCCCATAATGACATTAACCATAAGCGTTTTCTTTTATTCTTTTCTTTACTTACCTTGAAGTCGTGTGAGCCACTGGAGCTGGAGAAAATAAATTTTCTCATCCTGTGGACAGAGCTGCTGCCTTCTGCTGCATCCAAATTAGAAACAGTCCACGGGCAGGCAGATCATCAATCAATGATGTCACTGCTTGGTGATTGGCTGTGCCGTGGCTGTAAAACAACTGCCTGAACTTTATTTTTATTTTTTTTTTTAATTTCCCGCCCCAGTCTCTGAGTCTGACAAGCAGTCAGGCCAATCACAGGGATGCTCTGGGAACCTGATTCTCCAAATTGATTAAAGTAAGTCCTGCAATAGACTTGGCATCACTTCCGGAATTTATTGCGAGTTGCGACCAATGAGCGCCAACATAGAGTCAGGCAGTGACTTTTTTTTTTTAAGAGTGGCTCAGTGGTGTTTTTCATGCTAGCTTGTTGCAAGCATGCTGCTGTTTATAGTTTCCGAGCCTAACACTCTGAAGTAGATAAAGCAGATACTCAAGAACAAATACGTAATTTTTTTTAATTTCAATAGGGTAAAAAATGAACCACTTAAGACAATGCATTTCATATTACAGTCTCATCATGTCTTGACTTTAAACACATGCACTGTAAAAATGGTAATTATTTTTTGTCATTAACAAGTGTCTAAGCAGGTTTACCCAACCTGAGCCTACCCCTGACATCATCTACTCACCATAAAACAGTCTCCCCTGTGCCTGGTAAATCCAAAACCAACTAGCTGCATTATTTATTTATTTATTTTTGATGAACATAGCTACCGCAGTTTCAGGGAAGCATTGTAAAGAAGGCACAAGCAAATGAAAATGCGTAATCATCTACTGATTTTTAAGCAGATTATTTAGCTAGCTGTGCAACTTTGACTACGACTACGAAATGTGTAGTCTGCAATAAGTAACCGTTCTTCAAGTACAAATGTGGAAACTAGGTGCTCATTCTCATTAAGTAACAATAACATGCTGGTTTCATTTCATCATTGACTTTGTACCTTGATTGGGATTCGGCAACATTGCAGTTTGCTTGCCAGAAGTAACATGGAGGTTTCATCTCTTTCTTAATATTCCAAAAGGTAAATGCTTGAACTTGTGTACAAGCTAGTCTGTCTCTTCACACACTTAGCCAACAGTATTCTTTGTACTCCATTTGTTGCATGCTTCTAATGTTTTCAGGTCAAATTATGCTCAGCTCTCTAAATTAATGCCTTCAACAGCAGGGAGCAACAAGATCTGCAAACATTTTGGATGGAACAGCTGAAACTGATGCTTACACTTAACTAGCCTTAACCCCCAACCCAAAAACAAACAAACAAATAAATAAATAAATGGAAGTCCGAAAACCAATGGTTCTAGATTTTGGGATTTGCTTCAATTCCATCCAGCTGTTGTCTCTCAAAAGAAAGAAAAGGCATTTTGTTGGGCTTTATTCCGATTCTTTTGCACTAAGAGGTTTAGAGGTATGCAGGCACTGCCTCCACATAATGATGTCATCCATAACTAAAGCTAAAAAAACAAAAAAAAAATCTGGAATTAAAGAGGCCATTTGAAAAATCGTGGCACCCCATTATTTTGCCCTCAAAAACCGATAAATACTGAGGAATTCGGTATGGTTGAGAGGTATGTTTGGCTCTAATTCTAATGATGGACTCAGTGCAAAACCCTACAAATATTAAAGTGACACCTTCTTGACTTGACAGTTTGACCAGGTTTATCATTTTGTTACCATACTTCCTTTTAGGTCAAATAACTTACACCATGACTGCAGATATGAGACAAAAATGCTGGGCTATGTGGACTGCTATATTCTACCTTGCAAGATAAGTTATTTTTAGTTAAATAATGCTGGCCAATGTCCATCACTTAAGTGAACTGCCTTCTCTTCCATACAATATAGAATTTTCCAACTACTGCTGAACCAACTACCTTATCACAGTGTCTGTTCCATTTATGTTGGGAGGGTGGCCTAATGGTTAAGGTGTTTGCCTCACAAACACAATATGCAGTGTTTGAGTCTCATAAGGGACAATTGACTAAGCTTAAAAATGGTTCACAAGGGCAGTTATCTTAGAACTAATCTATGAACCTTCTATGAAAATACTCCTAAGTCCTGAGCTATTCCTGCTCTTAAGTTAAGTTGACCCTCTATTTCTAATGTATGTCTTTTTCTGAAAGCAGTATTCTCTCACAATCTGTATTGCAAATATGCTTTGGATACTTAAATGTTTCAGTCATGTATCCCTTCATCCCACTTCCTTCCATGGTATACAATTTACATTATGCTCTTGTATTTCTATCCCTTTGATTTTTATCTTCACAGCTGTAATGTAGATGTTGTACCATTTTATTTTGTGAGGCTGTAACTCTGAATGCCACTGGTGAGATGGATCAACAAATTACATCCAGTAATACAACTGAAGCTCTCTGTATAACAATGAAAAAACTTCATTTTCTAACTGAAAATTTCTCCAAGGATAGCTATCACAATAAACTTTTAGACATTCTAGTCTTTTCCTTTACCTTGGCTTATATTTTATCATCTGATATGAGGCAAAGATTGCCTTTCTGTTTTCACTGTTAATAACACATATTTTCTGCATGTGCCTGTACTTTTACTTCCTAGGTTAATAGCACATGCGTTATGTATGTGCCGGTAATTTTGTTTCCTCTTTTACTTGTATTTTGTCATCTTACATGAGGTGAGTCACTCTTCTCTTTTCATTATTAATAACACCTGCTTTGTGCACATTCTTGATTTTACTTCCTAGGTATACTAGTTCTAGATTCTTGATGTTGAAACTATGGAAAGAAAGGCCAATTATGCTGGTAGATAATGTCAAATTCTTCATCAGTGTGTAGGGAATTCTCTCAGACCAATCCTTTTCCAAATGATTCTAGCTAAAAAATTGAAATAAGAATGCAGGGCAATCTGATTGCTCCTTATGTTGTTCGGTTTAGTGAGTTTCCTCATGAGTGCTTTTGCCCAGTAGACTTCATCATACAGGCTTCTTGACATTGAATGTGATGTCATTTCCTATGCTAGTAAGAAAGTCCTGTCACATTATATCCACTACATTTTGCACATTGATACTTTTGCCAGTTTTAATGTCAAATGCAAAGCCAGATTTTTCATGCAGTACATTTGCACCATATTTATGAATAGACTAACCCCCGGATTCATGAAGCTCGGTGCAAGGCCGGCGTAAGGCTTGCGCCAGCCATGCGGCGTAGATGTGGAGTAGTCATGCCATATACATATTAATGAAGGCGTGCAGTCGCCACAGCCACGTGCATAGGAAACGTGCGCGAGTGCAAGGGGCATATCGAAGTTGCGCATGGAGGTGTGTCAATGTCGGCTTTCGAGGATCAACCTAAACTGCTGAATATTATATTCCACTAGCAATAGTAATCATACCTATCAGTGTCCGTGGAGACTGAAACATATGCAAAGCAGAGTCCCTGCGAACAGAAAATGAAGACTCAAACACAAATGCACGGTAGGGAATAACGGGTCCCTACCCATGAACAAATGACAGGAAAACCGTGTGCCTGTCAGATGTGTCCATAACAAAATACACGAGGAGAAATGTAGATATAGGTAGTGACCGTATGTCTGAATCATATCCCACAAGCCATGTAATAGTCACATACAAAAGGTATGTCTGTATTTCACATACCAAATGTGATAGGAAATAGCATGCGCATGTAAACGAAACAGAAGGAGCATATAAACGAGCCATAACAACACGGACACATGTAGGCCGAAAGGAACAGTATGATCCGTACTGTCGATCAAGATTACCACCTGTCCCACTTTGTGAGCGACAGTCCCTCTGTGGGCAGATGTGTCCTGACACAAACATGTAAAACTGGCAAATGTCCAGAGAATATAGGACATAATTCCTCCGTAGACATCATGCAATAGTTGCATTAAACATATTTCACTGGACATATAATACATAAATGTCATAACAAACAAAATAAGATACCGAAATGCTACAAGAATAAGCTTAGATATAGGCAAGAATTGTAAGTTCTATCTGCCGAACTGACCATGGGTATGTGTTGGCCTGTAAAATATGCTGTGTTCACCACAACTGTCACAGTAGGGTTGCCACCCTCACAAATGGCCAACGTGGGACATGTTTGGTACAGACATCAGACTGTACAGGCCGACACATACCCACAGCCAGTATAAAGGACAGAACATAACTGTTTTGCCTACAGAAAAGTGTATTCCTGTAGCATTTTAGTTGCTTAGTCTGTTTCTCATAACAGTCAGGTATTTTAGATACAGAATTTTCTGTTTAATGCAACTATCACATAAAATATAAGAAATATGTTTGTCCTAAAATCTCAGGACATTTGCCATGTTGAAAATTACATGTCAGGACACAACTGCCCAAAGAGGGACTGTCCCTCGCAAAGTGAGACAGGTGGTAACCCTATGTCACACTGCGGACAATTGAAAAGGTGGAAACACAACCATTGATTGTGGGGAGGCAATGTCCACAACAGTCGGACATGTGTATGGAATAACTTGGACATCGGAAAAGGTGCCATCCTACCAATGAGTAGAACAGGCTGGAAAAATCCGGAAGGCAGCTGTATAATCCGAATGTGTATATGACACAGTCGAACGGGTAGTACCCGGATACACCAACCAAGTAATGAAAGTGAAGTAAGGGGGTGTACCTATGTGTGTGAGGTATAGCATGTAGACAGCAAACATGGCAGGGTAGTCCACACAACCATAAAGGTACCTGACACATGTAGGGTAGTCAATGTGTAACTCTGGCCGTGTCATGGGCCAACAACCAAAGTAGTGCTCTATGGGGTGTGAGTAATTCGCGTGTGAGGGGTGTGTGTTTAATGGTAAATTCCCCAAAGGCGATACTTATGTCGTATGCAAAAAGGTGAACTGGAGGTGTATAAGGGGACAGCGGGTGAAGTGGAAAGAAACACAACCTCATGTAGAAACAGCTGCAAGACAAACAGACAGGCCATAGTGTAGAACACAATCCTACAAACATATGAATATGGAAATATGCAAGACAAATGTATAGATACGGCACCATCACATATCCACAGATGGGTCCTGATGGAACTGGCCATAACAAATGCAACACACCTGGATGCATAATAGCCTACCCAGCATACCCTCCACAACACACAACCTGCCACCATACCAGAACGTCCACCAAATCCAGCCGTACTTGGTCCACTGGTTTGTTGCAGAAACAGCTACACAGAGTGACCCCTATGCATATGTAGTAGGTATTGTCACCCTAGGCAGTGTTAGGATTGCAAACCATGTATCCCCTGCAGGTAAAACCCCCTGCACATTTTCGTGAAGCCACAAAAATCTTCGTTATCTAACTTGTTTTCGTCTTGACCTATTTTTGGGATATCCCTCACAGGATGATCAACTTTTGTAAATAGTAGAATGGGTATGACGATATGATGTCCAATCCAGTAGATATCTGGACACAAGTCAGAATGTGCAGTGGAGGTCCATGACACTGTCCAGCCCTAAGTGGGCATGCATAATCTACCACCCAGGATAAAATGCCTTCCCGTGACGCATGTGTCCAGACATGAATAGGAGGGAGAATATAATGCACACATTTGCAAAGTGGAAAACGGCATGAGGGCGAGGAAGACACTACGTAAACAGGTCAACCCTGATCAAGTGTGAGGGACACTGACTGTGTGCAGTCGTGACTGACCATACCTGTCAACCTGTGTGAGCAAGATATCTGGACAGAGCCATGAATATAAGTGAGACAAAGGTCCAAACTCAGGGACAATCTGTAAACATATCTCTTAGAAACATAGACTTTGATAGAATAACAGTTTGCACATTGGCATTAATGTCTGGAGTATGAAGTCTGAAACCCAACTGTCTGTCAGCATGTTCTGACTGCAGTCTTTAATGCTGAGCTACTGCTGTGCCAGAACACAACAGCATATTACAGAGGTCCGTGACATACCACTCAACTGTCCGGATATTCGCAGAATGACTAGGGTCACCACCTGTCCCACTTTGCGAGTAACAATCCCTCTATAGGCAGTTGTGTCCTGTGAAAAAAATCAACACATAGCAAATGTCCTGAGAGTTTATTTCCTAATTTACTTTAATAGTCGCATAAAATGGTTATTTTATATATGAATCCTCAATATGTTATGTGAAGTAGCATAAGCAATTCAAATGTTACTAGAATAAGCTATTATATGTACAAAAAATGTTAAAGTTCAGTACTATGCACGGCTGTAGGTATGTTTTGCCTGGAAAATCTGACTTCTCTACAGAATATGTCCCACTTTGGGCAGTCGAAAAGGTGGCAACCCTAGGAATAACCACAGGTTCGCCCCATAGTGTTGGTGTGTGCCTCCGACAATCTGCACCAGTGTGGTAAATAGCTGAGGATTGACGTCAGTAAATAATGAGAAATATCCTGAGTATAAGACTCCACAACCTGCAGAAAAGTCATGCTAATGCAAGACCTAGCATTCTATCAACATTGTAAGCTTGTAAGAGCAATCGTTAAAATGTGTCCCTAATTGTCCCCCCATCGTGTAGGTTTTGCGCAGGTTCGGTGCTCTAAGAGGTTGAGAGGTATGGTCCGTACATATTTACAGGAACAGCCCTTCACACTTGTGTAATGTACAACCGCATACCTGTAGTCACTTCATGTCCAAAAATAATAATCCCTGTGTGACTGTATACAGGTAATAGTCAAATGTGAATGGGAACACCCCTCACCATGGAGTATGGACTGTAACAAACCCACCCATAATATGTAATGCCAACAGAATTAGCTGCTGACAGGTGCCCAAACACCTGTGTCTATAAACACAGGTAAAACTTCAAAATAGGGAGATAAGCCCTGTCCATATGCTTCGTCTGACATTTGACCTCAGCCAGGGAAGTTCCATTCACCAGGTGGACAAGCCTAAACCCAGATCACTACATGAACACCGTGACAATCAAAGACCTGTATGTGGCTGGACTATATGCCTTGGTGTTCTGCATACCCTCGAAGTGATTAACAATACAGCCGGAGTCCACAGCAGTAGGCAATAGGGAATGTGTAATATGTAGTACCGCCTTTTTCCCAGCAGGAGAATGGATGCCTGTATTGTAGGTGAAGTGGTGAGGCATATGTTGATGTAGCTAAGTACTATGGGTATGCATATCAATGAGGGAGAACACCAATAGAATAGTGTTTCCTGTATCCGGCCAACGTGAATGCAGTCCCGGTTGACCTACGACCACTGCAATTATAACTTAAAAGTGTAATTAAAGCGTTCCTGCAGTACACACATTTAAATATGTAAAGGTGAACGTGTGTTTCGCAGTAGTCCATAAACTGGAATACAGATATGTAACTGTTACGGTCAGAATTATGAAAGTTCACGGAAGCACAATTATCTATGAAACATATGTAACCCACAATAAGGATATGCAAGTGCATCTGCGCGTGTGTAATCCACTCAAAGAATAGAAAATGAATGGTGTTTTCCCCAAGTTCCATGTACATGGCTCATACCTGTTAAACCCATAAAGTACGAAACCGGACAAAGCCATGACAACAACTGGTACAAATAGGGACAATCCCCAGATATTGCCCTAACAAACATAGAAAGTGGATAGAATAACAGGTGTGTCACTAGCATGGATTCTCTGAAGGGTATGAAGTCGTAACCTAAAATGTTTGTCATTATTTACCAACGTCAGTCTTTAATGATATGCCACTAACTTGCCAGATAGACACATGGTTATGAAAAATGGACCACAAATAGGGACAATCCCCAGATATTGCCTAACAAACAGAGAAAGTGGATAGAATAACAGGTGTGTCACTAGCATGGATTCTCTGAAGGGTATGAAGTCGTAACCTGAAATGTTTGTCATTATTTACCAACGTCAGTCTTTAATGATATGCCACTAACTTGCCAGATAGACACAAGGTTATGAAAAACGGAGCAAAGATAAGAGGCAAACAGCTGTACATGCAGCGGAAATCTGTATAGTTGAAAGGTATGATATGGAGATATATATACACATATATCCACAGACATAATCCAAAGCAAATTACGAGATGAGGAATGTACAGACATATGTATATATGTACAGATATATATATATCTATACACACACGATACATGAATAGATATATACACAACAAACATATGTCCCTGTACATATAACACATGTACATAAATAGGTCACGGTATAGCTAATATGGATAGACAGACAGACATGCATGAAAGGAGAATACACCGATGGTTTCCAAACCATTTCCCAGAAAGTACCAGTGTGACAGGGCCTGCAAGTTCTACACGTTAAACATGAATATAGGTGTCCTTTGCAGGACCCCAAAAATTGATTTGTATGAAGTGCGAACTGTCATTGATGCGAAAGACGTCACAGCTGCAACTATGATATAGCTGTACATGCAACAGTAGCAGGTGCAAGGGTAATAACACATGGGTCGATTGAATGTATGATGTACGAGCTGGAAGTGTCCTCACACTTTATTATCGCTCACATTAAACTTGTCTAATGGGTACTGTGGAGGTGTGTCAGGTATGGGAATCATGGGTATGCAGAATTGGGCCAAGGTGCTGGTTGGCACAGATCTATTAGGTACGCCCCATGGGAGTGATCAATATACCTATGTGGGTATAGCACACGCCTATATTCACCAAAAAGGTGCAACCCACCCACTGGATATTGTGTAAACCATTGGGGGAAGACGTAGGGACCTATATCAGTGTCATGTAGGTGATTATCATGGATGGACACGCATCCGACCAAGATGGTAACCATACCTGCCAGAATGTCAGAATAAGACAGCTGGACTAAGGCATAGTACACGACAGACAAATAGGGACTATATTAAATATACCTCAGACAAAGTCAGACCGTTGGTAGAATAATTGCGTAGTCAGGAATACGAATGTTATGAGAGTTAGTAATCATGAAATAGAAATGTCAGTCATGATTACCTAACCGCACAGTCCGTCATGGCTTGCCAGCAATCTATCAGAAAGGCACATTATCATGACAAATGTAACAGAATCATAGGTCAAACCCCAGGGCGTATACCCATAATGTGTACAGGTGAGAGGTATGAAGGCAACCCGTCCTAATGAAATGTACAGAACTAGTGATACTAGGTGGACAGGTGAGAAGAAATACGTCAGGACAAATGACAAAACATGTACAACTCATAAGCATGTTTGTCCACAAATGTGAATTACAATGTATTGCCTGTGAAAGTCAATGTGGAAGGTTAATAGACTCAAACGACATGTGTCCCTCAGGGTGTCATGCAGTGTCACCGATACAATGTCCAGTCCACCATACTCATACGTGAGCTCTGCCACTGACGGAAAGTGCAAAAACTGGCCTACACATAAGGTACATGATGGAATAAGTAGTGTGGATAAGCACCTGTTGGCCTGTGTGAGGAATATAACCCAGTGGGTGGGTGTGTTCAGCAATAGGAATGTAATGGTAACTGGCTTGTGATGGTGCCAGGTATTGTGTGTATTGTTGTAACTGTATGAATGTGCAGATGTATGCCTCATATGTGTGGTGTGTTCCTCTCACAATCTGTACCTGCATACCTCTCAGCTGTACAGACTTTTGCAGAATGTCCAGATTTTTGCCTCATATATTTGGTACATTTTTCATAAAATTGTGGTTTTCTGGCAAATTAGTGCAAATCATTAAAGACTAAAGTTAGAAAATAATGAGAGACATTTGAGTTTCAGACTTCATACCCTTCAGAAAATTCACGCTAATGCAAAACCTATTATTCTATCAACTTTTTAAGTTTGTAAGAGCAATATTTAAAAATTGGCCCTACTTTTGGGCTTTTGCCCCACTTTTAGTTATGGCTTTGTCCAGATTTCCTGCTGTCGGAGATTGAGAGGTATGTGTACCTGTCTGCCAAATACCTGAGAACTGACATCATTAAATAATGATAAACATATATGTTTAAGACCCCAAATCCCTCAGAAAGGACATGCTAATGCAAAACCTATAATACTGCCAACTATCTACTTTTGTAAGAGCAATATGTAGAATCTGCTCCTATCTGTCCTCCCATCATGTTAGGCTTTGTACAGATGTTTTGCACTAGGTGGTTGATAGGTATGACCAGAAACAGATACATGTCTAAGGAAACAGCATTATCGACTGCAAAATAACGCAGAAGGTATGAAAAGCACTGCAGTAGGAAGTTCATCCGCAGGTATGTGCTGACATGTCAAATGACACAGCAGTCTACAGGAAGTACCTATAGGGTGTCACCTTTACCAATGATGACAGTGGGACATACCCACAGCCATGCATACACCACAAATAGACATAGCACACAGCAAAGCCTAGGCCAAGATACATGACGCCTTCAGCGTTTATGGATTGAGTGAGAGTACAGCAAGGAAAGATGACTGCCAGGCTATTCAGCAAACACCCGCAGGGGTGTGCAAGACCGCCCGTAACACGAACATTGCACGGACAATGTTGGGATTTGCAACATACCCCATTTGTATGTGTAAGCTATGCAAATGATGTAATTATAGGGTTTCCACCTTTCCAAATGGCCAAAGTGGGACATTTGTGCTACAAACATCAGATTTTGCAGGGCAAAACATACCCACGGCCAGTACAAAGGACAGAACTTCAGTTGTTTGCCTGAATAAAAGTTTATTCTTGTAGCATTTTTGTTCCTTATTCTGTTTCGTATAACATTTAGGTGTTTCAGATACAGAATAACTGTTTTATGCAACTATTACATACAATATAGAAAATACTTTTGTCCTAAAATCTCAGGACATTTGCCATTTTCTCACAATATTTTGCAGGACACAACTGCCCAAAGAGGGACTGTCCCTCAAAAAGTGGGACAGGTGGTAACCCTAAGTAACTACGCGATACATGAAACAGTAAGCTGTCCGTGCAAGAGCAGAGTTATGTGCAGAAATGTACCCGGATGTTATGCTATTAACGTTGCTAAATGGAGCAATGACAGCTGCAAATACAGTATGAATACAGTCGAAGAAGCATGCCAATGTCCAAGTCCAAGGCCAGTGGCGGCTTTGTCCATTGGATATCAATGAACCAGTAGATGTCCTCCCCCGATCCCTGGTGTGGAAGCGTAGCGCAGTGCCACGAGAACGCGCTGTGCTTCAACACAAGACATATGGATAATATACATACAAAATGTAGGTTTAGTTAGATGTTAGTATGCCATGCAGATGAATGGCAAGCCGGAGACAACATGGCTACTGCGTACTGGTACCTATGTGTGGAAGCGCTCTGTCAGAGATGTAACGAAGCATTTATAGGCAATTTGAGGCAAGTGAGGCTGAGGATAGTGAATCACAACATGTCATGCCATATGGGCCAAGCCTCTACAGTGTAGTGTAGGTTAAGGGGATTATTAGAGTAGAAGATAGGTGACAACAGGAGTGTGTATGTACAAAACACTGTAACCTCACCAGAGCAGTGTCACATGTGTGCTGTCAGTACTCAGTGGAAGAGGCGTGTCATGAGCTATCCTAGGGAATGTCAGGAGACTGGCGGCATACGCCATGCATACCACCGATGTGACCTGCAAACCTGCTCACAGTGTGTCTGCACCCGTGCATGCCAGTAAGCCCGAGTAAGCATGTTTGCATGCGTGTTAGCCCATGTGCGCGTGTGGAAGAACGAGTAAGCTAGTGTACGAATGGTGAAGCCCGTGTAATCTTGTGTATGCATTTGTAAGCAGGTATACATGTGTACTACACACATCACACATGTACTGCACACACAGACACACATGCTGCCAATACTACACACATCAGTGAAATGGCACATGGATGGAGACTACATCATCAGAGGTAACAGTGCTGTAAACTATGCTACAGTGATGGTCATAGCTGCAATGCATCATGCCTGCTGAAGTACACCTGGAAGTAACACACTGTGTGTTAACAGCATGCTAACATCAATACAGTGGAATAAAGCCACTGTGTGCAGCAGCAACAGGTTAGTCAGATCCTGCATCAATGTTACACATCACAGGTGGTGGCACAGGTGACATCATATGCACAAGGTGTGGTGTTAACATGTCCAGAGCTGTCATAGTGCCATCCAATGTACACATAGGTGTGTGTGTGTGAGGGACAACAGTTATTGCATGGCCCAATGGTGGTGCAATGGGTGTGTGCATGTGATAGCCATAGCTGTTTGTGGTAAGTGTGTGTGTCTGCATATACACAGGTACAGCATGTGTCAGACATATACAGGAGGTTGTGGGACAGTCACAGACTGTACCTGCCAGGCTGTAGAGATTCCCATTACTGGCCATGGACACCCTTCCATGCATCCAACACAACCCAGTCCTGCACCTGTCAATGTCTACACATACAGTCCTGGGATCTGTACCACAACCTGTGGATAAACGTGTGTCTGTAATGTTAACCTGGGGTGCACAGACTTGACAGTTACTACAGACGGATATGAGCCATACTCACACTCCAATGTAATAACCACCGCTGACTGTTTCCGAGATCTGCATACGACCACTCAAAGGTGCTGCACTAACATTGTTTCCAATGCCCGTGTAATACCCAGCAACACAATAACCGGTCACTACACATGTATAACCCACGATCACTACAGCACACGGTATGTGCACTATCACAGAGCCATAGCAGATGTACATACATCCAAGGTGTTCATGTACAGACAATGCAGCACAGTCAAGAGTGATAATCCCAACATACATATCTATATACAATATATATATATATATATATATATATATATATATATATATATATATATATATATATATATATATATATATATATATATATATATATATATATATATATATATATATATATATATATATATATATATATATATATATATATATATATATATATATATATATATATATACTCCTAACTACCCTAACACACTACAGCATGCTGCATTTACAGAACCGAGACTACTGAACACAGCACTTCCAGAGGCATACTTCTAGGTGGGTGACATCATCCCGCAAAGGCAAAGATGTCAGTAGCAAACTGCTGTGGTGTGCGGCGTCTAAAAGCAAGACTGAGTCCCCAGGCAGACGGGAGCATGCGCGCAAACACACACACACACACACACACACACACACACACACACACACACACACACACACTTGGCAGGGCTGGGAGTTGAACATACACCTAACTACCCTAACACACTACAGCATGACGCATTTACAGGACGTGCTACCAAGATTACTGAACATAGCACTCCCAGAGGCATACTTCTAGGTGAGTGACATCATCCACAAAGGCAAGGACGCCGATAGGGAATGTATAGAGAATGAGCAGTCTGAAAGCATATTACTGTCCCAAGGTCGACGTAGACAAACACACGGCAGTGGTGTGATCGGGGCAACCAAATATCTACGGAGCACTACAACAACACTACATAGATACGGGATGCACCACAGACAGTACACCCTTCAAGACAGCAACCAGTGTGTTTAATGTAGGCATCCATTGTGACATTGAAAATGGACACCTGTTGCCTGGATGACCACCATCGCTATACAGGATGTCAATGGCCATGCCCACACGCTTAGTATCACCCGTCTGTTTGGAAAGTACTGTATGTCCATCTACACAACAGCGTACTGGGCATGCTCACACACTTAGCAGTTGCAAAGGGCCATCTTGCATGCATGCACACGGATTCTAAACATGAAAGGGCGCAGTTTGGAATGTACTGTGTGTCCATCTACACAATGGCGTAGTGGCCTGCTCACACACTTAGCAGTTGCAAAGGGCCGTCTTACATGCATGCACATGGATTCTAAACACGGAAGGGCGCAGTTTGGAATGTACTGTGTGTCCATCTACACAATGGCGTACTGGGCATGCTCACACACTTAGCAGTTGCAAAGAGCCATCTTGCATGCACACGGATTCTAAACACGGAAGTGCACAGTTTGGAATGTACTGTGTGTCCATCTACACAACGGCATACTGGGCATCCTCACACACTTAGCAGTTTCAGAGGGCCGTCTTGCATGCATGCACACGGATTCTAAACACGGAAGGGCACAGTTTGGAATGTACTGTGTATCCATCTACACAATGGCGTACTGGGCATGCTCACACACTTAGCAGTTGCAAAGGGCCATCTTGCATGCACACGGATTCTAAACACGGAAGTGTGCAGTTTGGAATGCACTGTGTGTCCATCTACACAATGGCGTACTGGGCATGCTCATACACTTAGCAGTTGCAAAGGGCCATCTTGCATGCATGCACACGGATTCTAAACACGGAAGGGCACAGTTTGGAATGTACTGTGTGTCCATCTACACAATGGCATACTGGGCAAGCTCACACACTTAGCAGTTGCAAAGGGCCGTCTTGTATGCACACGGATTCTAAACACAGAAGGGCGCAGTTTGGAATGTACTGTGTATCCATCTATGCAACAGTGTACTGGGCATACTCACACACTTAGCAGTTGCAAAGGGCCATCTTGCATGCACATGGATTCTAAACACAGAAGGGCACAGTATGGTATTACTGTCCCCACGTACATGAAGGCCACTCACATGTATTGATCAGTACACACTCAGGAGCTATCACAGATGTCTCAGGTGCATATCACAGAGGTACACACCACAATCTACAATGCAGCCCTCTGACATCACCATGTCATTGGACCAGCAATACACAGCCATACATTAACACAACACCGTGTGACTCATGACCAGTGGACTGTACATAGGTCTACAGCAACTGTGCAGACTGCACATGTACCAACAGGGTTCCATCCTGTGTTATGTATTGTAATGATACCACTGTACATAACCAGGTCAGCTCTACACATACCAGGGGCCCTGAGTCTTACACAGCTGTGACAGATGACTGTCGCTGTACACCAACGAACACACATGTTAGGCTATGTCATACATGTAATTGCAGTGAATATGTGCATGGACCACACACATGACACATATGTACATAGCATAGCTTTTGCTGTCCTCCATGCAGACAAGTGTCTACAGCAATCATAAGCACACAAATGGAAGGTGGGTCCATGGCTGTTGAATGCTAACAGTACATGAGGCAGCAATGTTGACCGCGGACACATTCCCTCTGTACTAGTTACCCATGACACCCATCATATCATACAACAGTCCATGTGTTATGTATGTCAACACACATGTCCGCCAATTGCAATGCATACAAACATGGCTACATGACAGGCATGTAGGACCAACACACATGTGCAATCTGTAGTGTGCATGCAGCTACCATGCATGTGCAGTAGCTGATGTAAGTAACTAATCTGTGCCTAACTACAACATGCAGTTGCAATGCAGCCACATCATTGACACCTGTATATGATGACATACTGACAGTACGGTAGGATGTACAGCAGGTATGGATGGATGTGTGTACATAAAGTGGTGATCCACCTGTGTAGATGGATGTTTGCCGGGGACGGCTCACAGGTGTGTCACATGCCATCCTACCATTACATGTGCAAACAGTGCGCTATGTTACTGTTACTTGATGGTGGAGACATAAAACCTACACAGTGGTCAGGTGTCATCGACAGTACGTCACTTGACACCTGTAACACTTACATACTGCGGTGTGCATATAGCAGCACAATTGCCGAAGGTAGCGTTGGTACACATAATGCGGCCAATACTGCTGCATGTCTGTCAGACGTATCATCATATAGCAGGTGTATCATTCACAGTACTGCCATGTGTGTTTGCTTGTGTGACCATATATGCCACATATGGTGGGGGATATATCCCAATTGTTACACACCCCTGTACACTGTTGTAGAGATCTGTACATACTGCAGTGTGGAAAGCATGACATAGGCAGGTGTGGTGTGTGTGTATCACACACATCAGCTATCCATATGTGTATGACCTTTGTGGTCTCCACGTGTGTGTGTGTGTGTATGTAGGTATGTATGGCTGTCTGGTGCATGGAGTGAGGGTGTATGCTACCATGCAGAACACACAGGATCCCTAACCCCTCATGGTGATGCAGTCCACTACCCAGTTGATGCCATTGGTCTCAGCCGCACTGGCTACCTGTACATGTTCTTTCTCTGTGTCGCGTCGTGTGGGTTCACAGTACTGTAACGGTGATGACCACATAGGCAAGGGTCCTCACCTCAACACTATGGGGTGTGCGTTATAGTGTTGTTGACCCCGAGAGTGTGAGCATGTTCCTGTAATGTGACAGGGTATTACTGCTACACAGTGAGGCCTCATGCTATCAAGTGGCCTCTAACATTATCATTGGCCAGACCACTGTGTACAACCCCTGCACCATGTCAACATACCTGTGATGTGACCTGGTATGGATGTCACGTCTTTAGCCACTGTAGCCTAAACTGCCCACATGCTTCTGGATCAGTATATGTGTGGACATCTGTGTTATGTTAGACTTTCCAACAGTCAGGCTGAGGCTACGTATAGCATGCTGATATTGCCATATGTGCCTGTGAGTACTCCACAGTTACACATGGGAGACTGCAAACAGTGCTACCTGTAGGCACATGCAAGTAGACCATAACGAGGGAACCAGGGCATCATTACCAACATGCTGTTACTGTTGTTACCAAGACACATACTGTGAACATATAACAATGCATGCTAAACCTGTACTACATGTTATGTCTGGTGCGTGTCAACAGTACACAAGTAATGTAATATACACATCTCTCACTATTCACACACAACTAATGTAATATACACTTCTCTCACTATTCTTACACAACTAATGTAATATACACTTCTCACTATTCTGCTCACCTTGTGCATCAGACCATTTGAGCATGTCCCTGCACCAATGGTGTGGATGACAGGGATGCGACACAGGCTTCATCATATGCACAGGGTGATAATGTTTGCCAGGGGCATAGGCTGCACCAATGGATGACATCTTGTGTGTGGTTAAGGGTCAGTGATATGATTTGACATGTCTGTTCAGTATGCATGTGGGTGTTGTGGTGCCATACAGATGTCTTTGCTGTGTGCGTGTATGTGTGCACACAGTTCTGCCTTTTGTGAGGCCTACACGGGGTATTATTGACAGGTCCAGATTGTACAGACCAGGTTGTACAGCTCACTGTGTCCGGCCACGGCCACATGACCTGTGCCTGACAGGGGTTGCACGGGCACTACCAGGCAGAGGTACAGCTTGGCTACTGTCCGACGACACATGTCCAATGGAACCGTGTCCCCGCTGGGAACATCCAGGGCCACATACACGTGGCATGCTGTGTTCTGGTGTGGACAGCGCAGCACCAGCTGTACTGCTACTGCTACCAGCACTATGGGAGTGGGCATGTGAGGTGTCACACTCACGTTGACCTGCACTAGGTGGTGTAGCTGGCCTATGTCCATGTGGCCTATGCCTCACTCCTACCAGATGTTCCAGCACAGACAGCTCATGCTCGCGGATTGCCATGCCAAGGTCAAGGATTCCAACCATGTCACCCAATCGCCTGTCCAAAACATCAGCAATCTGCTGTTCATCATTTGCCAATGCCTGGATGTTGTCATTTAGGGTACGGATAGCAGCCCTCTGCAGCCTCTGCCCTTCTCTGTTCTACCATTCAGCACGTGCCTGTGCCGCCATTACAGTCTGGAACATGCGTCTGGTGATACCAGCTGCTGCACTCTGTCCTGCAGGTGCATGTCTGCCAGAGGTCCTCCTACGAGCAGCACCAGCTACATGCCTGTGTGGCACATCTGCAGTCATTACACTGACACCATGGTGTGTAGACACACCTTCTGTAGCCACCACACGTTCCTGTTCCACGCTAACAGATGCTGACTGTCCTTCTTCTATGGCCACTGGTGATGCGGTATGTGTTAGCAGCAGAACTGTGTGCGGGGAAGAGGTGGACATAGCTGGGATGGCAACCATTGGCACAGATTCAGCCCCTGACAACCCTGCCTGTATCTCATGCATATGTTCATCACTGCTAGTATCTGTGGGGACACTAACATCAGATGGACCACAAGAGGGTAATGCACCTACATCACCTGTGAATGAAAAGAAAGACTCAAATTACAATAGACACACAGACACACACACACAGACACACACACACACACACACACACACACACAGACACACACACACACACACACACACACACACACACACACACACACACACACACACACACACACAGACACACCATGCATGTGATTTGACAGATGACATGCAGCATGCCTGTGATACGGCAGAGGGCATGCAGCTCAGGCATTAATAGTGTTAGCAAGCATACCTCCCTGGGATGCACACTACAGCAAGCAGGTGTCATATCAGTAGCCATGCAGTTTACACAATCATGGTAGTATGCATGCATCCTCGTGATACACCATGTGGACCAGAACAGGATAACAGTACGCATGGCTGACGTGACCTTGACATGTAATCTGCTGACGTGTGCATTAACATGCATACATGTCTGACACAATGATGTCCTGACACATGTACAGCATCGTAATGGGCATCACATTGCGGTGTTGTCTGTATGCCCTAGAGATAGAATACATGTTTAGCAAATGTGCATGAGCATGGAAGGGTAGTGTGAGCCATCTACATTGCTATACAGTGTGAAGTACAGACACTGTGCCATTGCATGGCATCATGAGGCATCTATATTGCTGTACAATGCAAAATATGTACACATTGCATAGCCATAACTGCATGCATACCCATGACATAACTGTGGATTGTGACCCACGATGCTGAGGTGTATACACACCAAACCATGCTGTGTCAAGTGACAGGTCAGTAGAGGACCTACAGATGACACCCCTGCACAACAACTACAGGGTCTTAGCTGCCTGGCAACTATGTCCACACATAGTGGACATGTCAATTCACCATTTCCCACATGACATTGATGTACCACACACATGAGGTGCACAGCTAATGGTGATGTCCTACAACAGCAATGGAAATGTACAATATCTGTGGCCTGATGTGGTGTCAATGTCTGTGGAAGCTGTACAGGTGACTACTGTCATGCTATGACACAGTTGTGATGTTTAACAGATTTTATATGGTAGACGTCAGTGACACCTCCACTAGCTGTACACAGGCTTTTAGGATGTCCAGTGTACCACATCAACTGTATAATCAGTCAACTAAGGCTATAATTGGACCATGTGTGGACAATGTGCAACAGGGTGTGTACACATCACATCTACTGTGTGGCTACTTGTCTCTGGCCATCCCCATGGCCATGTGTGCACATGTGTTGACCAAATGTGTGTGATGGCCATCTCACATGTCTGTGTTGTCCCATATGACATACACCCATAGATGTCAGATATGTCACCATCCACAGGGCTATGCAGACAACGGGTTGTATGTTTGGTATGTGGGGTATGGGTCATGGGATAGTGTGACAATATTGCAGCCAGAACACTACGTGTCTGGGACATGTCAGATGGCACATCACAATGTGTGCACCCAATGCAGGGGCATATAACCCAATGGTGACACCTGTGGGCTGCCCATATCACAGCTCACTGTGTGGTACTGTTTGCATACCACACATGTTGTTCCACTGCATACTACATATGCCTCCATTGTAGAACACCTCCACTGTTGTATGCACAGCTGACCACACATGTAGCAATGACAACTACTGTGGTTTCAAGTCGGTGTATCATTTTGTTTGTATATATTGCACATGGGTGGCCTGTGTGAATGATGGGTGATGTGACCTGTACATCGTGACTGGAACAAGCATCAAGTGTGCAACTGTTAACTGGCCACATGGCAAATAGATACTGATGACAGTCTCACCTGCAACGGACTCATGTCTGTGCGGCACGCCAGAGGTACCTGTATAGGGGTGACACAGCAGTATCAACATTATCCCTGACTGTCTGACAGCCACAGAGGGCACTGTGCATGTTAACACATTTGCCTGTATAATGGCATATAGTATGCACATGTGTGCATACACATGATAGCATACTGTACTATGCAGCATGTGTGTCCACATACCTTGTATATGTTGTTACTTTACATAATGTACAGTGACACATGCAACTAAATGGGATATAATAGCCATATGTGCAGTACTGACTTACCAGGCAACTCCAGGCTCATTGGTTGGGAGACACACACCTCCACGATGGCAGCTAGTGTGTGTGGATGCTGTTCTGAGGGTGTCCACAGACTGGCCAGTAGCTCCTCGGTGTGTCTGAGTTGGGGCTGGGTTGGTGGCCCACCACCTGTTCCACCTTGTTCCCTGGTGATTGCAGTGGCACGCTGTTTTGCATGCCATATCAAGTCCATGCAGTGTCTGCGCACCTGCTGGTAGGTGCGGTTATGGCCACCCACATCGTTCACCCTCCTGCGTAGATTCTACCACAGGTCGTCCTGCTGCTGGGTATGCTGTGGCACATGGCTGAACAACACCTCATAGTCCTCATGGAGGTACGGGATGAGGACATCATCCTCCTGGCGGCTGTATGCTGGAAGGCATGTACGAGGCATTATCTGTAAGATATAATGATGGTGACAGGTCACAGTTTCAGAGATGTACAGAGATACTGCTGCACATACATTTCTATGACATCTAGTACATCTGCACATTAATCTTTGCAAATCATCATGACACTGACACAACTGACGTGTTTGTGTCACACACATGTAACACCCGTTATGCATTGGATATCATCACCATATATGTGTGTCACCTCATTACAGTGTTCATACTCCATGTGAATGCTGTCTTGATGTGGGCATGTCTATTTGCCTGGACTGGTGTTCTAACCTATCTGCACATGCCTGGATGTGTCCACTGTACCGCTGTTGACCTTGATGCTGTGTATATGTCACATATCAACACAGACACAGACTTAATGGACTTGAGCAGTGACAATGCACACATATGCATGGACACCTGTACATGTATGTGTTTTGCCATATACATCTACACAGCACTGTACAGCTGTTCAACATCCTGCCACGGATCACCTGTGTTGCACATGTGATAGACATGGGACAATGGCTAGTTGGACATCATTCGCAGGGATGGTTATCAACCATAGCATGTATGGGCAAGGTTTCCCAGCTGTAACCAGACAGCCAGTATGCCACCGTGAGGTGCATCAGTGGCGCATTACTGATCCGGACAGTTGATACTACATCTACCATGCGGCCATCACACCATGAATGACTGGGATGACATGTGCAGCTTTGATGGACAGGGTTGCATGGTTTGGTGGGAGTATGTCACATGTATGGCACAGGGATCTGTCCAGCATGTGGCAATCCTAGTATTCGGACGGTGGCTGTCCATGACGTATGTCTTACAGATCAGGATATGGACATGTAGCATGTCCATCATCATGGTGAAGCAAATGTCTTTATGCAAGGTAGACAGCATGCTGTGTAGTGGAGGTGAGGATTGTGAAGGCTGGTATCACCCATCCACGCATGGCCATTACCCCTTAAAGGTGATATGTGATCCAATATTGGTCACCCCAGTGCTGTATATGCCTGTCCAATGATCTCCATGCTCATGGATGGCACCCTGTCATGACATGGGTACCTCGTATGACTACCCAAAGGGCCTAGAGACGTCATCAAGGCAGGGAGGTGTACTGCATAGCACCATCCCTTACACAGTGTCCATAATGTTGACCACAGCCTAGGTGGTAGTTAATGGGTACAGGGATCTTCACCTAGCAGTGACAATGCTGATATCATCCATCAAAATGTGCACATATGTCACACACCTCACCCACACAGCCCACTCTGTATGTTGTTCACAACACTGACACAGCTATTCCTCATAGGTCATGGCCATTCACATCCTTACATACACAGATGCCTACCATTTGTCTGTGTGGTATGGGTTACAATGAGGGTGGAGTACAACACATTAACCCTGTTCTACTGTAGCTGGCACTGGTGTGATATGCACATGTCACTCTGGCACCTTTTGTAGTTGTGAGTCTGTCAACAGGCCACTGGTAGAACACTCCTGAGACATACAAAGGTATTTGTAATCAAACATCCGTACAGTCTTGTACATCTGTACTGCTAACATCTACAGTGATAATGGTTCATGGACATGCACACCATACTCAGCAGGGTTATAGTGCGGTGCCACCCATTATGACTGTCGTCACCACTTGTGGGTTGATATTATCCAACACCCTATCTGTATTGTATGGTCATGCTAGGCACTGGTTCAGAACTTGAGCATGTCATGAGCTACTGATTAATATAGCACACATTCCACACCATTTCCCACAGGTACACTGGCTGTCCTAAAATTTCCAGCTTGCTTATGGTACAACAGCTGCTGTACACACGTAACGCACATATCCTGTGAGACATGGTTGTATATACAAGCATGTCCGACTGTCACATACCAGTGCTATTGCCTGTCTATATGATGGATATGTCATACATGTGACAATAGAGCAATTGTCTTATGTACACATTCAATGCTCACCTCCCAACATATGACACTACAGCCTGTGGGGGATGCACTTATGCAGCCCTGCTGGGGGTAATGCTGTCACCAACCCTGGCTGCACCTGACATTCATGTGAGGATGTGTAACATTCACAACCCACCCCACTCATTACATAGTCTCATATGATGATCTCCACCACAGGCCACACATACGAGGACAACTTGTGCAGTACCTCTCCATACTCTGTGTAGGCATCAGAGGCAGCCCCCATCATGGAACACAACATCACCAACTTATAGCCCACAGACTAATGTGTGCCCATCACATACAGCCAATAGGGTGTTACAACATACACAACACACCAGTCATAGGTGAGTCTGTAGGCGGTCACACTGCAGCTCCACACAGCAGGCTACACAAGGCGATAGTCGCTTACATCTTGCTGTCGGGTAACTGGTTCTGCAACATAACCTATGCACCCATGCCATACCTCACCAGGTATGATGTGACTATCATTCTCCATGTTAGTGTGACTGCCCTGAGATGCCACTTCACAGACTACGTGTGCAGGGACATGCAATAGCTCACCAGTGTTGTAGCCCTGAAGGTGTGGGCCTAGCCCTGGGGAGCATTATGCATTCATCCGGACCCGATACCATTGTGCAATGACTGACTGTGTCACTTCGACAGTTGCCTATGCTTCTGCTGTCATTCCACAGGCATCTGGTATCTGTCCACTTTGACTGACCTGGGCAAACACAATGCTTTGGCACAGATGAGCTGCACCTGTCAGCCCTGGGAGTACAGATCACATGTAAGGCTCTTGCTGCTTCGTTACTGCCTGTCTTGAACAGTTTTCAATAACAGTTACCGGCAGAACGGGAACTGGTAAGCAGGACATGGGGTCATGTGACACATTGCTTACATCTTCCTCTGTGACACACGCAGGCAAGGCACACCTTATAATGCACCACTCCAATATCTCTGCAGTGACTGGGACCTTCCTCTAGGCTCTGCAGAGCACACCTACAATGACAGGTTATAGACAGACCATACCTTTCAGGCACATACCTGGACCGGCATACCCACAGCTGGGTGTTCCCATATCCCACTATGTTGTACACACATCCTGGCTAGTTACTTAACAAAATGCATCAGAGGTGCTCCACATGCAACTAACTGTGTCCAGAACTGCTATACACATTGTAACAAGCTACAGATTCAACAACATACCCCACGGTTACCAGACCTCATTTGTTGGTGTACTGGACAGTAGGGCTCAGACAGCTACTACTGATGTGTGACTGACACTACCCCACACTTAACTGGGATAGCCACTCATGTACCGACACATCCATGAGTCATAACCTCCACTCGGCTGAATCAACCCATACACACCACCTCCAAGACCAACATTAACCTTGACATGAACACTACCAACATGTGACTGGTGTTCCACACCTGGGGTTATCCCCTCATTGGTGGATTCCAAACATATGCTAATCAACCTTGTTAGCCACATCCCGGCACCACACCCTTCACGGCATACACAGTACATGAGTACTACAACACCTACTACAGACGTCTTATGACAGCGGTTGTTAATGTCATGACACCGGTGCAGATGGACAGTGCACTTACAAATGCTGAAACATACCCCAGTGCACTTCATTAGCATGTACATGACTGCATGGATCATGTTATTCCACACAGAGCCATGATGGTACACACCAGATAACAGACACCACTCTGGTGGTCAAGTTCCATGGACATAATGTACAACAACAGGTGGAGGCTGTTGCACAGTGGTGTACAATCCCATGGGTGGGTTAGCTCACTGGTCAGCCTCAGTAGGGCCATGGGATTCCTCATCACATACTCCAAGACTAACTACGTAAACATTACTGTGACACTTTCCGGGGTGTACCACAAGGCATTATGGTGGTATGTCAGTAGTCGCTGGCAACACCCACATCTGCTCTCACATACAACAGTCACTCAGGAACATTACAGACCCAGGTGATGTTGGCAATATGCTGGCGGATGGATTCAATGCTAACATTACACCCTCTCACTCACTACAGGGCCACAATCCATGCATGGACATTGTGGTGTCCCTGCGGTCACACCTACACAGTACTAACCTGCACTCTATATGTCCTGGGACACTGGCCCCATGTCAGCTTCCAAAGTCCCAGGCTGTGATGTCCACAAACCTCTGAACGACATGTCTCCCCACTAGGCCACCATATTCAGTAATAGCCTTGTATCAGACATTGTGGCCCCTGAATGGCACACAGCAACATTTATCACACTCCATAGTCCTACACACCTGACTGGACTGTTCTGCATGGCTATGGGGCACATCATCAAGGATGTCATTCACAGAGACATTGTTGGGCTCTGGTCCTTTGATGCCACCCAGATTGGACTTGTTAGGGCCAGAGCATGGCCCCTATACCTGGTGGACTCCTTTCATACAGTTACCAGGGTAGTTGATGATGGTACAGGAGTCCACACATCCTACATTGTCCTCTCATTGCCTTTCAGCACCGTTCTCCATTCTGGTAATGACAATATACACATCCACCTGCACATTGTACCCTGTGTCTCAGGATATTATGCAACGTGGCTCATGGACAGGACACACACAATGGGGGTAGCATACCATAGTACCTACTGCATTTCAGTTACATTTGCCATACCACAGTCCTCAGTCATTGGGCCCCTCATGTTCAGTATATGCTTCCCTGAGGTACAGGCTACCACAGAGGAACTTTCCCTACCTAGCTTTACAAGCCCCTGCATACAAAGCGCCATGATTGATCCAGCAGCTGATACTGACTCCATCCATATGGGTGTCACTGTGACAGATATCTGATATGAATATCATGGCCTCAAGCTGCATGACACAAGGTACATGAACATCACCTTTGCATTACATCATTCACCCACTGACTATCACATAGGTGGTAGTCCCATACATACATGTCACACTGTACATGTTTGTAGTACACACGTATGTCGCACCCACTCTTGTGGTTACCGTATTGCCACTGTGGCATGGATATCCTTCTACGTGGCCACACATATTTGTACTGGGTGTGTAGCTGATACATAGGCATCCATTGTACCTCTGTACTCAAGACGTCTACACACATTCAAGGGTACACCACCCCATTTAGGGTGTACCTTACACAACAGCTACAGCTTAACATACCACACCATTAACACGCCATGACGTTTATTGAGCTCCGACAGTTAAAGTATGTGGCTGAACTACGGACACCACGTCTGCACACATTTGCATACTACATACTCAGGGGTGACCTCTGCTGAACAGACAGGGCCCATGTCCACAACAATATTAATGGATATACTCCACATACACGACATAAGCAAAAGCCACTGTGAGCAACATGCTCATGGATATGTGCACACACGCAACAATGAGTGGGATGTGCTTGATGGTTACATTCCCAAACCAGTCACTCACCTTGCTTTGGAACATGAGTCCTATGTACATCATGCAGGGACACTCAGTAGCACTGTTCATGTGATACCTCCCTTGGTGGTTGGGAGACACATGTACGCCAGGGATCACTGCAGTGGCTGTACTGTGCAGAGGTGCAGGTAACACATGGCTCTGCTGTTCACAGGACACTACCCTAGAGAGGTGCCACTGGTGTAAACACTGTAGTTGTGCTTACACATAGACTTGCCAGACTGCACAGCACCCCACTATGAACCTGTGAAGCTATAACATGTCCTGTGTGCATGGTTACTTGGTAGCCCTTCCATTTAGATTAACTATCATGCTATTGCAATGTCCTGTGCTTACAAGCCATATGTCTCCTGTTATTGTAGATGCCAACAGACGATACCTTTGGTATGCATGATATGCCTGTTATGCTGTGTAGAATATCTGACATATCTACCTACAATACTATACATTATACATATTTCACATAGTATCCCATAATGCAAAGCATACTTGCACAGCGGGACCACCTTAGACATGTCATTGTCGTTATATGCCCATACACATGCCTACTGTGACAGTATATCAACATATACTATCCACTGCTATGGCACTTACTTGTTGGACATACCCTACCACTGACAGCGGGTTGTATGGAAATGTTCTGTTTAAAGCCCTCATGTAGCATCCCTTGTGGTGTCAGTGATGTGTACCTTGTGGCCCACTGCTGGACGCACAGTTTCTACATGCGTTAGTATGCTCAGCAAGACATCACTACGTAAATACATTTTCCCACTTTATGCATTGTGGACACTTTTAATTAGTGCAAACCAGGCTATACATACAGTAAATAACTAATAAAAAACATGCTATACATAAACTTACATACCGAGTGTTCTACATACCTTGTTATCGTTACGGACTTTCATCTCTATCTCTCTCACACTGCTTAAACAGGTAGTTTGCATGAGCATATAGTTTGAATGTCTAGCAAGTCATCCTTATATACGTCGATACCTGTAACATGTGGTTTCCTCCCGCCAATTGGTGTTCCTGAGTGACTAATTACTTGCATATCAGCTGTGCAGCTACTCCATTCGCCAATTACGTGCCAATAGTGGGGTATAATTTAATTCTCCACTTGGGTGTTGTCCATTTGCCCTACCTTCGGGGAGACGGCCTGTACTGTGCTTTGTTATGTGTAATTGCAACTGCTATGCATAGAGACAATTATACTTTGGATTCATGTCCCCCGTGGATTGTGTGTGACAGCTAGAGTATGTGGTTCAACATGTGGGTGTTCCTGTCATCCCAACGTCTGATAATGGACTATTGCAAACAAAACCTGTAACATCGCCGTTTGTTCCATTATATAACGGCTGCAATTTTGCATGGTGCCTTTAATTGTATCTCTCACAAGGTATGTTGACAGTTCTGCAGATGTAATTGACTAACTGGATGTTTGTGCTGTTATTGCAGTCTGTATTGCTATAGTTTCTAGTGTGGGGGATGTCGGTGGGTGTATGTAGCATATACAGGTTTGTGGGGCTTGCATTTCTACATATTCCATATATATGTGTGTGGGCTCCATCCCTAATTAAAGAGCTATCAGTTAGTAGACTTATGTTACGGGATTGTACATTGGGTCATTGTTAATTGGTTTCTATATAGTATGCAGGTGAGGTTGATACTTCCATACCTCCGGAATTGCAGCGATATGTAAAGGGATATGTCTAACTGACAGCTATCCCGTGTATTTCTGTCCCAGATATTTGCAGTCATTGTGGTTGTGTTGGTAAAAAAAACTCTTTGCCATGGGTTGCCACCTTTTCATATGGCCATTGTTGGACACTTTGCGGGACGCACAGTGGTGTTTACAGGCCAACACATAGCCATGGTCAGTACACAGGTTAGCACATACTTTTATCCTCAATACATACCTATTGTGGGACTTTGGCTACTTATCATATTGCATGTAACATTTACGTTTCTTACATACAGGCATAACTATTTAATGCAACTATTACATTATATATGGGACATATTAATGTCCTACAATCCCAGACATTTGCCCTTTGTAATGTTTTATGTCAGGACACACCTGCCAGGGAGGGGCTGTCCCTCCTAATGTGGGACAGGTGGTAACCGTATGCCTACGGCTAGCTATACCCACACCTACCATAATGATCTACCTCTGAGTTGGCACTAACAGACACATGATGCGGACACACACACACATTACAGTCACACAGAGATGCACATGGCACCCTCAACACACACATACACAGACTACAGCGCTCACAAACACAGTTGAACACAGTACCTACGTGGACTGCAACACCGGCAGCGGTAACTAAATGTCCGTTCATATCATCATACTATTACTCGCAATTGTACTGTTCCAGTACTATGTTCTTTCGGTCTTTCAGCCTCGTGGTTACGCATGTCGGTATGTTACACATTCCATAGTTGGTGGTATCCTATTTATTTGTACCTCCGAGGTTTTATGAATGTCATTGACCTATCTATATATATTTGCAGATATCACTGACTCCGTATATATCAACATATATCACTCTATCGCCCTTTCTATCTGTATTATATATATATGTATATATGTGTACATATATATATATATCTGACGGGGAAAGTGACAGGCAAGCTACACCTTTCTTTGTGTACTTGTTGGTGTATACTGTTTCCTGGACTCCGCACGTTTGTGTTTGTACATGTCACATTACACACCTGCCGTAGGTTAGGGTTACCAGCTGTCCCACTTTGTGAGAGACAATCCCTCTTTGGGCAGTTGTGTCCTGCAAAATATTTGTAAACATGGCAAATGTCCTGAGATTTTAGGACATACTTATTTCCTATAGTTTATGTACTAGTTGCATAAAACAGTTATTCTGTATCTGAAACACCTATATGTTCTAGAAAAAGAATAAGTAAGTAAGCATTACAAGGATGAGCTTTTATCTAGGCAAAACAGTGAAGTTCTGCATTTCGTACTGGCTGGGTGTATGTGTCGGCCTGCAGACATCTGACGTATGTCCCACATTGGTCATTTGAAGAGGTGGCAACCCTACCATAGGTACATCTTGCCTAGCAATAGTGTTAGGTGATTCTATACATGATTGTGTGTTCTACACCTGGCAGTGGTCGTTTTACCCTTCAGAGCAGGCACTATTAGTACAGGGGTGAATAATGCTGGTTTCATCTGTTCTGGACATCACTGACTGTGATCTGCGCGATATTCGGTGTAGCTTATCCCTGTTTCGCACATATCCATATAGTCATATTTAAACATCGCTTACCAGCAATGGGCAATGCATATTCCCAGTAACGTGTGCTAAACATGATCTGCTGACCTGCATCTGACATGTATTACTCGTGCCTTCGGGATTACGTTACATCCCTTGCAGGACGTGGAACCGGGAACATGCACGACGGTCACTGCATTTAACATATGGCCATCTGGGATTTGTACACGTGTTATGTCATTTTGTATGTGGAGTATACTACGGCTGTTACTCTATACTGCACTCACATGGGTAACTTAGTTAGTTTACATATTGATGAGTCCACTTAATGGTATGTCCATGTGATGTTTACTGGATGTGCTCCGGCATTGGGTATGCATATCTCAGTGAGCCACACACGATACTGTGCTACACCTTCAAATGACCATGGGTGGAGCATGCTGGGGTTATGAATACCTGTCATGGGTACACCCCATGCCTTTACACAACATCCATGATTATATTATGTGCAGCCCCTCATTAACACAGCAGGGACTCTGTGCTGAGTGTGTGCAGAACAGTGCTTACACACATGTGCTCCCACGATTGCCTCTGCTCATCTACACAACAGTTGGTTACTCGATGTTGTGGCGACAGCGGACACTGTTTGCCCCATTTGGTGTATGGCCTCTGACAGTCGGCCGTGAACCTACTGTTGTACCTGGGAACCTATACACACAGCACCACCATATGGTGATAGGCGCATGTACTGTTCAGGTGTTGACATTCCTTGTTCCTATAGCTGTTGTGTGTACAATGTTTGAGGGCTGCCTATGTGGGATTCACACAGTGGGCCACCTATACATTGCAATTTACAGGTGGTCGTTCTTGTGTGCCATCCATTTTACTGTGTGTGCAGGTGGAGAGGTGTGTCAGTCCGTAGGGGCCTACACTGTCAAAGTATATGCTCTACAGTCCCTCTTTGCCAAGGCGTAGGCATATTGGGCACACCTCCATCTGCCTACTGGGGCTGGCACAGTGTGTTCATGGTCTGAATCTCTCTGTGCCTGTGATGGCCTTGGCAATTGTGGTGGGCTATGAGGGCCTTCACCATTTTGTCCCTGCTGCAGCTGTTTCTGCAGGATCATATTATGTAGCATGGCACATACTATGACAATGTGGGCACGCATGCCTGGAGAGTACTGCAAAGCTCCAGCAGATGTGTCCAATCACCAGAACCATGATTTCAGCATCCCGAACACATGCTCTATGATGATTCTGGTTTGTGCGTGTGCCTCATTATGGCGTTCTTGCATGGATGTGTGTGCATTTCTGATGGGGAGTTATCATCCACGGCTCCAGTGCATAGCCAGCATCCCCCACAAGGTGGCCATGTGGGATATCCCCCCTGACAAATACCTGATACAGCTGTGAGGCATGCCAGATATGGGAGTCATGGTAGCTTCCAGGGCTGCCAGCACACACATCCATGATAATGCCCTGGGCATTGCACACGACCTGGAAGTTGATGGAGTGGAATCCCTTGTGGTTTATGTAGTGCCTACCATGCTCACCGGGTGGTGACTTGATTTGTATGTGTGTGCAGTCTATCGCACCCAATACCTCTGGGTAGTGTGCCACACGGTGGAAGTGACACATATTGCTGGCCAACTCCTCCTGAGTTTGGGGGAAGTATATATGCTCATTGGCATGTGGTAACATGGCATCCAGGAACTGGTGTAGTAGATGCCTTTGAAAGGTACCTGTGGCTAGTATTCGCATGCTTACACATACCTTCATGTCCACTGGGATGGGTTCCCCTCTATTTCTGTTTCTCAGGCGTGGCCGGCACAGCTCCACTATTTGCTGTAAGATGTCCCTGTCCACCCTGTAATGCTCTACTATCTCCAGATCATGTAACCCCTGGTAGGTTACCCTTGGTCTGAACACTCTTCTCCTCCTCTGGGGCCTGCGGTGGTTGTCGGCATCATCCTCCACAACACCGTCAGTCTCTAACACATGCTGATGAATCACAGCTATGGCAGCTCCCAACATGTACATTTTAAAAGTTCCCCATGTGTTTACACCTATGGTGCAGTGTTTGGGGATTCACAGGTGTGTGTAGGGTGCTTTCACACTTTATATTATTGTGCTGTAAACACCAATGATGTCATAGGGTGTGTATGTACGATCGTAGCTACAGGGTATCTTATGTGTTTTACTACTTGAACTACTATTTTGGTGCCTTTGGTGTTGAATTACATTTGGCTGCCGTGGATTACCTCTTGACCTTCCCTTTACATTTCTGCACGTTCCACCTACCATTTTCTGGCATGCATCCAGCAGCCTGCTTTCATTTGTACTTTCCTAGACCTGGCGTATCTTGCGTAATGTGTGCTGTTGCCAGTCTACTGGCAGTTTACTTTGCTCTGCTATGACAGATCTCCTATCTTTGCAATCCAATGCCTCCCCTCCTTTCTTTGCATTCCGATGCCTCCCCTATCCTGTTTTGCAGGTTTTTGCGAGCAGACTTGACAGCTGCCATCGATTGGCCGCCGTGAGTTGATTGGTGTTGATTGCTCATTAGTACGCCAATTACCCTACTTCGGCATTTCCTTCTATTCTTCCCCTGACCTTCTTGTTTGTGCTATTGTTCGCGCCACGTGCATCCGCTTACTGGGTTTCGGACACGTTTTCATCCCCGTACACATGCGCTTTTGGGCACCATGTGTGCTCTCAACTAAACGATTCTATACCTTCCTCCCCACCCCTGTCCTGCAGCTTTGCTTAGCAACAGCCAGGCCAGTTTGCATTGCTCCAATGTGCTTCCTGATACGGTGGCACACCCCTCTGCTGATGTTATGTATCTCCTCTGAGCCACTCCTCGGTATTATAGCGCTGCGCTGTATGGTTCAACCTTCATCCGGCGGGACATTTGCGATTCAGTATTATCTGCCACATTTGCATGGCATTGACTACTAATTCATAGTTACCACGCCAAACACTGTCGCAGGCCCTTAGCAACCCTTGCACATTGGTTGTGGTGTTCCATGCCTACCATTGTGTATTATGGTGTAAACCTGATTTGTATTACATTGCAATTTTATGACATTTTTATATATTTTCTTTATGTTCCAGTTTGCGCACACATGCCATGCGGTTGTACTGTGCGTTACTGTGGACATGACATTAAATGTTGTTTTTTAGGTGTTGTGCATCTTTTCTTATGCTATTGGCTGTGTATTTGGCCATTGGCATATGTTAACTTTGTAATACATGAGTCTGGTCCGCTTCCAAAGCTCCGATGTTCTGTTTGGTAAAATGTAAACTGTGTTTTTTGGTTTACATTTTCGTGGGCTTACGCTACACCTGCACCACTTCACAAATCACTATCTGCCTTCATTTGCATGGTGAACACTGCGCATGGGGTGATTAGCATACCTATGCCAAGAGCTGCGCAGTTCTGGCGTATGCCGGTAGTGCACGTGGTATTGGATCATACCTGAATCGCTCAACGGCCTTATTTGGCGTTATTCCACCTACGCTACACCTGCGCCTGGCGCAAGCTTCATGAATCCTGGGGTAAGTAGTACCAGTCACAGTAATGAAGCCTGTGTTATGTCTGACACCACTTTATTGTTTATAATATACCTTATGTAATATAAATCTCTGCTTCCTGGATGTTAAGTGAATGAGGTCTGGGCCAAACTATCCATCACTAGACAGGCTAACATAATAATACATGTTTATTCCTTGTTTCTGTTGAATATCAAGAAAATAAAATCCTTGTCACAGTATGGGTGGCATCATGTTACAAATATTATTAACATTGTTGAATGCCAAAACCATACTGCAGCAATATGGAACATTTGTTTTGAGTATCTTAACTGGTTAATGAGAAGATTGTAAACCTAGTACCATTCCTGATAACATTTGGTACAGACAAATAAAGTAAGGTACTAATTAAAAAAGTGAAAATGATCTTATCACTTATTCATTATCATTTTGTTTTAGTCATTCTGGAATTCTAAAATAGTTTTCTAAACCTATATCCTTGCAGTGAGCCATAGTAATAAGGACCCAACCAGTCCCAGGTTCCATGCACGTACAGCAATGTGCTTGGCTAAGCAAATCACATAAATCCAACCCACACAGTCAACCAGCACACAATCTTCATTGGAAACTTCAAACTTCTTTATTGAACTTATTTATTTAACAAGCAGCATACCGGGTTCGGCTATCCAGCCTTCTTCAGTGCAATACATATACACTCCACAAAAAAACATTTAAATACCCCTAACTATATCAAGGTTGGCTACAAAAAAATCATTTGGTCTTGGAGGAAATAACCCCACCCCCCCAATCTAATGATTCAGCCCTTCTCTTTTTTTTCTAAAATAGCATGCCACCAACATTTATTATTCCTATTCAATGTGATCTTATCTATGATGACAAACTGAAATTTGTCAGTATTATGTTTCATAGTATGTTTATACAAGGCATTCAATATTTTAAAACACCTTATATCACTCAAATGTTCCAAAATTCTCAATTTGAATGGACATGATGTGATGTTTGCTCCACATAAAATGCAGAGCAACTATAGGTAACCAAATATACAACCAAATCTGTGTTGCAGTTCCCAAAAATATTAATATCAAAAACCTTAGAAGTATTACTTGAAGAAAACAATTTAGTTTTACCCATGTATTTACAGAAACTACAGTTTCCACAAGATCTCTACTATGGCTCAAGAAATTGCAACTTGGATATATTTTTATATTGGATGTTGGAATAAGGAGATATTGGGTTTACAGTGCTTAGAGTGCCAGAGAAAGATTATAGAAGTCTAGTTTTTGGTCGGACTTCAGGGGTTTGAATTATTATATTTTTTGCTTTTGATGACAATGGATCTTGCTCAACTTCTCAAAAGTCTGATAGCAGACAAAAATGACACAGAGAGTTTTCAGTCATGTCTGCATGGTGAATCAGAGATGGCAGGTACTGTGTTTACTTCTTTATCATTTGTGGAATTGTTTCAACAACTCTCATACAATATTAAAGATTTAAGAACTAATATATGGCCTTATAGACTTTTTAAGGCCTACTTTATGAAGGGCCTGAGTCTTAGGGGTCTTTGGGTTCACCTACAACCCTTTGTTAAGGGGTCCAATGACCAGCTCATTTGTGATTGGAGTAAGGCACAACAGGCTGCTTCTATGCTTTTTGTAGAAGTGTTATCTTTTTATGAACAGCAAATTGATAATTTGATAGGGAAAGTGACACAGTTATGTAATGTGGTTGACAAATTTGAGCGGCAGGAGGGATTTGTTAAACAATTAAATATTTTAACAAAATAACTTATTACGATAGAGAAGGAATTTAAGACATGTATGATAAGTAAGTATAACAGGAACTGTAGAGTCCATAAAAATGGTAAGCCATTTGATATAAAGAAGGGGTTGATATTTTTTGATACACAAAAACGGAAAAAAAAGGAAATCAATATTGAAATGGGGAGGTAGTTCCCGGAGTCTTCAATGGATGCATTTTCTTCAGCCCTTGAAATAGAAATGGAGATTAATTATTATTCTCCAGCTGCTAAAAATAAATCAAAGGCCACCCATTTAGATCAATCAGAAGAGCTGCAAGGAAACATTGATGTAAGGACACCTACCCTAGAAACATTATTAGAACTTACAGTGTCCAAATAGCAACAAGTAATATTCATAACATTTCGTCTTTGTCTTTATCTTCTGTTCACATTGAATTGCTTAATAAAGGTTTGGTTTTTATCCTCAGTTATTTTGTTCCTCAAGATATATTGGCTCAGGATATTGTCTCATTTTGTAGATTATTAAATCTTAAGTTATATTTTTTTGATAAAGAAAAGTTGCTGGAGGGAAATACACCCACTATCATGTTTAAACCATCCACATTTGTGCCCCCTACCAATAAATTTGTGGCTAGTTTTCAACAACAATTATTGAAAGAATTACATTTTTCTTATGACTCTCATTTGAATATTAGGGGAAGGAATTTTACTAGGACAAGCCATGAAGGATTTGACAAAAAATAGACAGGTTGTTATCAATAAAGTGGATAAAGGGGGCACTGTTGTGATGTGGGATTGGGTGATGTATTTTGCAAAAGCACAAATACAGTTTTTGGATCATCAGTTTTATCAGAGAATGTATTTGGACCCCACCCCTAGGTTTAAGATGGAGACTGATGCCTTTTTGAAATTAGCCTTGGAAGAGGGAATAATAATTTGGAAATTTTACACTAGTTAACTGTACAAGAACTGATGAGATAATATTTTTATTTATTACCCAAAATTCACAAGGATTCTAATTGTCCACCTGGAAGACCGATTGTTGCAGAGAAGGGGTCTTTGATAGAACTGCTATCATTATTTTTAACATAGTATTTGAAGCCATTACTGGGTTTGGTATGATCAAGAATACAAGATACAATAAACATTGTGGATCAAATGCAGTTAGAACATGGCTGGTTGCTGTGTACCCTGGGATGTAAAAGCATTGTGCACAAATATTCCTCATTGGACCTGTTTGATGGCATTGGAATATTGGTTGAATAGGGTTTTGTTATATAGCCCAGGTTTCAACACATTTTTACTGTGCCTCACCGAGCATGTATTAACTAAAAATGTGTTTTATTTTAAGGAGGAGTGTTACTTACAGTTGAAAGTATAGCCCCCATTTATGCTGATCTGTTTATAGGCTTTGTGGAAGAGCAAATCACTTATGATGTGTCCCATAATATTTATATGTAATCCATGGACATTTGGAGGAGGTACCTAGATGATTGTTGGCTTGTCTGGAGGTCTGATGTTACCTATATATTGGACTTTGTTGGATACTTAAATCATAACAAATGGGGTATCCAGTTAATATTACATCATGATCCCAGGCAAATCACATTTTTGGATGTACTGGTTAAGGTGCAGGAGGATGGGACTCTGAGTAGTAATGTTTTCAGGAAATTTATCCAAGCGAATGCTTTTTTGCATGTTAGTAGTTGCCATCCACTGCATTTTATAAAAGATATACCAAAGTTGCAATTTCTTAGGTTAAAAATAATTTGTTCATCTGATTTTAAGTTTTATAAATGAGGAACAGGATATGATTAACAGATTTTGTGATGGGATATAAATATTCTGAGATTTTGGAAGTTAGCAAATCTATTCAAAATATTGACAGAGCCCAGTTATTAAAATATAAGCAAAAGAGTAGATCCAGGGGATTGCTTAGATTCACAACTAGTTTTGGCAATAATAGTGATTTTTTCATGGATCTTATCCAAAAACATTGGAGTACCTTGTTGGATGTCCAGTTAAGGGATTTGTTGCCAGCTAAATGTATGATTTCATTCAGATGAGATACAACAATGGGGGGCTGATTTAATCACTATAAAAAGGGTGATGGGGGGGAACCCAGCCTTTAGTCAGCTCACTCTAGTGAGGCAGGTTATAAAAGGGTGTCAACCTTGTAGAAACTGTAGTTTCTGCAAATATTTGGGCAAAACTAAACAGCTTTCTTCAAGTAACACTTCAAAGGTTTTTGATATTAATATTTTTGTGAACTGCAACACTGATTGGGTTGTTTATTTAGTCACCTGTAGTTGCTTGCTCTACATTTTATGTGGGGCAAACATCACGTCTATTCAAATTGAGAATTTTGAAACATTTGATTGGTATAAGGTGTTCTAAAATGTCAAATGCCTTGTATAAACAAAGTATGAACATAATATTGCTAAATTTCAGTTTGTCATCATAGATAAGATCACATTGAATAGGAATAATAAATGTAGGTGGCATGCTATTTTAGATAAAAAGGAGAAGGGCTGGATCATTAGATTCATGGGTTTATTTCCCCTGGGACTGAATGAGTTTTTGTAGCCAATCACGATTTAGTTAGGGGTATTTAAATGTTTTTTTGTGGAGTGTGTATGTATTGCACTGAAGAAGGCTGGATGCCTGCTAAATAAATAAGTTCAATAAAGAAGTCTGAAGTTTCCACTGAAGATTGTGTGCTGGCTAACTGTGTGAGCCATGATAGGGAGCACAAGATTGAATCTGAATCCCTGTTATAAAGCAGCTGCAGGCAGTGCTAATTCTGCAGCCTACCAGATGTAAATTCCTAACTCTATGTCTGGTATTCACAAATGAGCACTGCTGTATCTTAATGCCTCTCAAGATGCTGAGGTATGAAGGGGTTGGCACAATGGCTAAGGTGTTTTCACACAAAGTACAGAGTTTGATTCTTACCATTGGAGAAATTAGCTGGGCTTAAAATGCCCCATAAGGGCGGTTAGCCTAGTACTAACTTATAAAGACTACAATTCTGTAGCTAAACACCTGCTGCAAAATATTATGACAGTGATTGTCCAATCAAAACACAAATTGCTTTAGAATTTTGAGGTGACATAAGCAAAGGGGATGCATTGTGCTTCATTAATTGTTGAAACATAAAGCAGTATTGTTAAAACTAAAACAGTTGATCATAATCATCAATATTAATACTTTCTGTGGGAATATATCAAATAGGTTCATAGTGTCATAGGTTAATACTAGGCTATCTGCCTTTGCAGGTAATTTTAATACTAGCTAAATTTCCCAACCTGGATGGTGTTTCAATTACTCTTACCCTTTCATGAACTAGATTCATATTACATATAGTGATAATATCTGGGATGATACCCCAGATATTTATAAGGCTCCAAGCATGGTATATATTATTTAGTAGCCATCTCTGTATGTAAGTGGAGTAGGAGGCAACCCTGGAATAACTTTCTAATTTCTCACCCATAGATCAATGGTATGCTTGAATACAGACGGGGATGAGCTTTGTTTTACATGGACTGGAAGGCTGTTCCAAAGCTGTAGTATCTACCCAATATGTTATTGTTACAGAAGAGGTTTGAATTCCTGTACTGAGTAATTTTAGTGTTATTTGATTTGCTGATGTGCCAGCAGGCCCATTAGGGCTGGGTCAAAGAATGTCTTGTATCCCAGACAGAGGTCACATCTTAGCAGTCTGTAAGATACTGAGTATAGTGATAGAGTTTTGAAACCATCTGTGTATGACAAATTTTTAAGTCAAGTATCCTTTTTGAAAGGTATCACTGTGGGCATTTCACCTATTAAATATGTCTGGAAAGACATGCAAAAGGGGGCATTATACTCAGTGATTAACCTTACAAGGGCTGAATAGGGGGGGGGGGTCAATGACATCCCTGGTCTTATAAGCACTACCCTTGTTAATAAGTTATGCAATATAAAAGGACTTCTTCCCCAAAGTGGACACATGTTGGTCAAGCTTGAACATGATTAGGTAACTTACCTTCCCATATCATGAATAATAGCATAATTTGTATACACATTTCTCAGCCTCATGATGTGGCATTTTATACATGAATGTTTTACATATAGCAGTTTATGTATTACAGGATCATAGGATCATATGATCATAGAAGGTTACTAGGCTGTCGACCTGGAGGTCATTTTAAGCCTAGTCATTTCATCCCAATGTAATACCATAGATACTCTAGCCAATACCATGGATTGCATTTAGCAATGACTGCCCATGTCCAGGAAGGTTGTGGGTGCTATCCTTGGTAAGAATTTATGATGCCCCATCCACTCGCCAGGTTCCTTTTGAACAAAGTCATAGAGGTGCTCTGTTTCACATGAATTGGCAGTCTATTCAAAAGATGGGGCAGTCACTGGGAGACAAATCTGTCCCTCCAGTATGTCCTATTCAAGTCGCAGACCATATTTAGGTTCCTGGCATGGGTAGCTCTAGTCCCATTTGATTTAGAGATGTGCAGCAAATTCATTAAGTTTGGGTTGGAGATCTCTCTGTAAGCCAGGCATAAGTCTCTCCAAAGAAGTCTATATGATACTGAGTATAGTGACAGGGACTTTAGTCGGTCTGTGTAAGTCATGTGCTGGAGTCCCCTTGATCTTCTCAGTTAGAAACCTCTGAGGTTTCTCCAATTGCTGCAGGTGCTTTTTACGGCACATGCAGAAAGGAGCATTATACTCAATTTTGGACTCGATTAGTGATGAGTATAGAGGGGTCATAACCTACCTTACCTCTAGAGGTGATGCCTTTGCTAATCAAGTGTGCCACGTAGAAAGCCTTCCTTACTGCTGTAGATACATGATGGTCAAAGTTAAGGTCACAGTCTACTTGTGATCCTAGATCTCTTATCACTTCATAGGTACATAAGGTATTGTTAATCTGATAGGGTGAAGGGACATTATTTTTACCAAAGGGAATGATGATGCATTTCTTTGCATTCAGCTTGAGACACCAATCGTTGGTCTATTTAAGACCCTCCTGAAGCATACTGACATCATTTGGGGATTCAATAATTGCACCCAGTTTGCAGTTGTCCACAAACTTGGTCAGTTACAGCCCCTTACTTTTGGTCTGAACTTCTGAGAAGTATAAACCAAACAGTAGGGGGACCAGCACTGACCCTTGTGGTACCCCACTGATGATATGTCTCCTGGTTGATGCGGAGTCACTCACTTTGATAGTGTATGACTGGTTTATGAGCTAGTTGGCAACCCATCTTACAACAAAGGGGTTTATATTCAGTTCACTAAGTTTATCAGTAATGCCTGAGTGTGGGATTATGTCAAAGGCCTTTGCAAGTTGAGGTATACTGTGTGCACAGATTTGCCCTCATCAGTGGCCCTGGTCACATTTTTGAAGAAACCCATCAGGTTTAAGATAGGTTCATAGGTTCACAAGTGTGTACTAGGCTAATGGCCCTGGAGTCTTTACAAGCCTAGCCCATAGGATTACCCTGGCACTGTGCCATTCGACCTTAGTTCCCAGTGCCTCTGTCGAGTAAAGCCACTGGAGTAATCCATGGGGTGAATTTTCTATTTCCCATCCACTCATCAAGATCTTGAAGAGGGCCAGTGAGGTGCTCTGCTTGACATGTATGGGAAGTCTATTCCATAGCATGGGCAGTCTCTGGGTTATGAACCTGTCCCTCCAGCATGTTCTGTTGATTGTGATAATGAGGTTGAGGTTTCTGGAGCATGTGGTGTGGAGGGATTGGGAATTCATTAGATGTCGCATTTCTAACAGAGCTGGGTCAGACATGGCTTTGTAGGTCAAGTAGAGATCGCCTCTAAGTAGGCGATATGAGACAGAGAATAGTTGGGGTTTTTTGAGTCTGTCCATATAGGACAAATGTTTAAGGCCTAGGATCCTCCTTGAGGTACTTTTGCAGCCTCTCCAGTTGTTGCAGGTGTTTAGTGAGGTACATGCCAAATGAGGCATTGTACTCAATGATTAGCCTAATGAGGGAAGAGTAGAGGGCGACAATGACCTCTTTCTTCCTGGATGCAAAACCCTTAGTAATGAGATGTGCCACATAGAAGGACTTTCTGACCACAGTGGAAATGTGGTGGTCAAAAGACAGGTTGTTGTCAACCTGTCTTCCCAGATGTGTTATAACTCCTTCTGTGTTCAGTGGACTACCACTGATGTGGTAATTCATGGGAAATGTTTTTTTTCCAAAGGGGATGATGACATATTTTTTGGCATTGAGCTTAAGGCCATGGTTTTGAAGCCAGTCGCTGGTCTCAGTGAGGCCTTTCTGTAGGATGTCAACATCACTTGGGGAGTTAATAAAAGTTCCCAACTTGCAATCATCTGCAAACTTTGTCAGCCAGAGTCCCTTCATGTTGGCCTGGACTTCAAGGAAGTAGATACCAAACAGGAGAGGACCCAGGACAGGACCCTCTGGGACTCCATTCATGACTGGTCGGCAGTCTGACTTGGAGTCAGCTACTTTCGCACTGTGGGTTCTACCTGTGAGCCAGTTTGCAACCCACCTAGTGATACAGGGGTTGATGCCTAGCTTACTGAGTTTTTCTATGATTCCTGAGTGGGGAATCGTATCAAAGGCCTTGGCCAGATCAAGGTAGGCTGTATGAACAACCTTGCCTTTATCCACAGCTCTGGTGACTGACTCAAAGAAGTTGACCAAGTTGAGCAGGCATGATCTACCCTTCACAAAACCAAATTGTGTGAGACCCAGAGTTTGGAGATTCCCTATATACTTGTTTATTAAGTCCATGATGATGCATTCCATAGCTTTGCATATCAGATTCGTCAGGCTAATGGGATGATAGTTCCCTGAGTCTGTAGTCGGTCCTCCTTTGTGGAGAGGGATGACTGTAGCAGTGCACCATCCGGTAGGGACAAAGCCTGAGGTGAGGCTGTGATTGAACAGGGCACACAGGTGAGGTGCCAGTTCACTCTGTATTTCATGTAGAATACAGCCAGGGATATTGTCAGGTTCTATAGAAGCTATATTCTTGGCCTTGGACAGTGCTGTTTTAACCTATGCAGCAGTAATACTGGGTGCCTGGCAATTTACTGGTATTGTGACTGGTTCTTTGGGGGGAGGGGTGAAGTTGGCACTCAATCTGTCGGCCAGTAGTTTGGCAATTTCTGTTGGCTCAGTATAGGAGGTACCATTGTGCAGCAGCTCAGAGAAAATCTGGGTATTGCCGTGGAGATTCTACACATAACTATAGAAGGCCTTATGGTTGTCTTTACTATCTGCTACAATTCTGTTTTCATAGCTAGTGTTAGAGGATCTGATGAGGGATCTCAACTTGTTGAAGCTGATAAGGGAGTTTTTCCAGTCTTGGGACTTCACCTTATACCACATCAGTTTCTTCCTTCTGTTGTAGAGTTTGTTTATGGCAGGGGACCACCAGACTGACTTCCTTTTTTTGGAAGAGTGCATCTTGGTTCTTTTGAGTATGGCGAGATCCATGCATTTTTGTTAGTGTTCATACAGTGCATTGGTGTATGATTTGACGGTCATGTAACTATTCTCCATTTGCATGGGTGCCATGAAGTTAGCCACCTCTGTTTTTAGGAGCCCAAAGATAGCTTTGGAAAAGTTTTTCATGGTGGTTACCTTTGCGGGGTGGGGTGGGTTGGGGGGCTGTGCATTTCCAAGGTGATTAGTTTGTGGCCGGATCTAACCAGGAGGAGTTGACTATTGGTGTAGAGCAACAGTCGTCCATGTTAGTAATGAGGTCAAAAATGTTGCTACCTCTAGTGGGGGTAAGAATGAGCTGATCTAGGGCAATGGAATTAATGAATTCTAGGAAATGTTGGGCAAATGTATTGGTACATGAGTAGTTTTCCCAGTTAATGGAGGGTAGTTGAAGTCGCCCAGTATGAGAGTGTTAGGTTAGACCCTAATATTCTCCAGGGTGCTAAGGAATGTGGAGTGTGAGTCTTAGAACATGGTTGGGGACCTATAGCAGGCTGTGACCTGAATCGCTGTCTTACCCAATGTTAACTGCACCTGAAGTATCTCAGATGTGTTATGTTGGGCTACCAGTCTGAAGGTTTACTCATACTTTATGAATATGGAAACACCCCCAGCTTTGGAGCTTTGGTGCAAGTTCTGGGGCTGAAAGGTGTGGAATAAGTTATAGCCTGGTAATGCAGGGGTGCTTTCTGCTGCCTTGACCCTGGTCTCTGTTATGGCACAGATGTCGATGTTCTCCATTTTAAGGAGTGCTTTGAGCGAGTGCATTTTGAGATTTAGACTTCTAGCATTGAGCAGCATGATCCTCAGATTGTATTTGTTTGTAGCTGTTACAGTGGTAATTTGGTCTTTGGAACACCGCCTAAAAAGGCAATATAGGGGTGGCAAGAGCCTTGGCCAGTATCCGGAAGCCCAGGGGTGACAGATGCAGGCCATCTCTGGAAAAGCATCGAAGTCTGTCAATCATGTCATCCCAGGCAGACAGATAATGGATCCCCTTAGAATGAATCCAGAAACCTAGCCAATTTTTGAAATCAATCATTTTCTGCTCATGCTGTGGTATCATTCTGCATGATGGTAGGATGCTGCTCAGGGCTAGGGTCATACCCGCCTAGGCTACATAATCTGAGAGCTCCTCCATGTCTCTTTTCATGTAGTCCAGGGAGATGTGTCTCAGGTCATTCACACCCACATGTACAATGACAGAGTCATATTTGTACCTGTTGCTGAGGGACCTGCGTGCATGCATTATGTGGTGGATCCTGGCACCTCACAGACAGCTGACTGTTACTTTCTCCTTATTCAACCTAGTGAGTGGGACATCAGTGTGCCTCTCTATCGAGTCACCTATGACTAGTGTGTTGGGCATGTTGTTTTGCCTTAGGGTATCTGCCCCTGTCAAAGCCGAACTTGGTCAGATTCAGGGTTTGGAGGTAACCTATGTCCTTATTTATGAGGTCCATTATGATACGTTCCTTGGCTTTACAGATGAGGCTGATCAGACTTATGGGTTTATAATTCCCTGGATTTGTTGCTAAGCCACATTTGTGGAGGGGAATAACCATTGTTGTTCTCCATTCCACAAGAACAAAGCCAGTGGTTAGGCTGTGATTAAATAGGGCATTTAATGGTGATGCTAGTTCATGTTTTAGTTTGTTTAGAAGACAGCCTGGGATGCTGTGTGGTCCCATAGAGGCTGAGTTTTTTGCATTAGACAATACTTTAATGACCTGCTCTTCAGATATGTAGGCAGGGGGGAATTTGGGTGCAAGGTTTGTGATAAGTTTAGAAGAGATAATTTGGGTGCAAGGTTTGTGATAAGTTTAGAGGAGATAAGGGAGTTAAATTTTCACAATATCTGTCCACTTAAAGGTTTGCTATCTCTGTGGGATCAGTGTGTGTGATACCGTTAGTCACGAGTTCGGCACATGCTTGGGTCGTACCTTTTAGGCTATGTACGTAGCTGTAAAAGGCCTTATGATTATCTTTGGTTGTGATTGCTAAGTTTTTCTCAAAGTTACCCTTAGAGGATTTATTTGCCTGTTGAGGCTGAGAAGGGTGCTTTTCCACCTTGCCTTAGTTTTTCTTAAACAGCAACTTTTTGTTTTTGTTGTAAAGTTTGTTGATGCTGGATGTCTACCAGGGCATCTTTTTTTTAATTGGGGCTCTGGCTTTGATTCTCTCTCTGGAACAGTCATGTCTGTACACTTATATATGTGATTTACAGGGCTTTAGTGTAAACTTTGGTGTAGTTACCACTTCCAGCTGTGGGTGGGGCTTGAAATCATTTATACAGTACCTTCCCCTAGGAGGGTATAGTTTGCTTTCATGAAGTTTTTTAGTCTGACTTTGCACTTTGTGAGTTCTGGTGTTAGTGTCAGTTCAAAGGTGACTGATTTGTGGTCAGTTTAAGTTGTGCATCTGCTTGTCATGTTAGTGAGGACCAGATCTAGTATGTTTGTTTCTCTTGTTGGGATTTGAACAATTTGTTCCAGGGGATTGGAGTTAACAAAGTCAAGCAGCTTTTGTGCTAGTGCATTAAGGCTAATGTAGGTTTACCATTATATGTATGATTACAGTGCATTTTATGCATATCATAACTTGCATTTTTGTATATATTTTTTCTCAATGCATTCTGACCAGATCTTTAATCTTTTAACTTTACCATTATGTTCTGAAGTTTGAGATGTACTCATTTTGTATATAATATTGTTGATTGAAAGAATGTGATGTATTTTCTGCGGTTTGAGCTTGGGTCATGGTGGAAAAGTATCACTAGACCAGTCCACTTACCTGGTGAACAAATAAATAAATAAATAAATAAAGCTACATTGCTATCCATATAAGTTACCAAATTCTGAATGGCTGGTTTAACTCCTAGGGTTGTATTTTCAATGTGTTAGTTCCTTAGGTGAGCTGACTTAACAGAGGATAAGGAAATGCATTTTGGCATTTAACTATATTCCATTATTCTGGCACCAGATAGTTTTTTGGACAATCTTTCCAACAGAGTGCCTAGGTCTTTTTGGAATGCTATAACTCCACCCTTCTTAAAGTCATCCTCAAACTTAGCCATTCTGAGACATTTAGCATTGGTTTTAACTTCAGAAAAGTAGATGCCCACCATGACAGGTCCCAGTACTGAGCCCTGGGAGAGTTCACTAGTGACTTGCCTTTTTTGGAAGTAGCTTCACCTGTTTTGATCTCTTGTGATCCATGAGCCAGTTGGCAATCTAATGACTGATGTAGGGGTTTATTCCTAGATTGCTTAATTTTTCTAGCATGCCCGAGTGGGGGTTGAGTCAAAGGAATTGGCCAAGTTAAGGTTAGTGATTTGTACTGTTTTACCTTCATTGATTGTTTGGGTCTACTTTGAAACATCTAAAACCCATAACATCTAACTTCATAACTGTGAAGGTTGGGTGAAGATAGGTGAAGGCTGCCAGCCTAACCAGATAGAATTTTGGAAATAATTCTGTCATCTGTAAATATTAATGTAAACCACAGGCTTGTTGTGTTAAATGGTAAAAATAGTGTTACATGTGGAACTAAAACAAATGTAACAATAGTGCACTCTGATGACCAAGTAAAGCATGTTGTGACCCTTTGATGTAAACACGGCTCCGGCCAGTCTAGATGAAGGAATTCTTGCTATTGTTTTAAGGCCAGAGTTAATCGCCAGAATTTGCATGCAAAAATGTTCTTTATTGCTCTGGTTTCTGCCCAGAGGTGAAAAATGTAAATGTAGTTTCTGTTAACCTGGGAACCCAGGGAAGTGTGAAGAATGATGTAATGTGAACCAGGAAGGTGATTTTTAAAACAGAGAGAATCACAGTGCATTAAGCATTTTTGTCTTGACCATCCAACTAACCAGCACTGACTTGCTCTATATGTAAGTTTATCTTAGACTTGTATTTTCTCTTAGTCTAATCTTTCTAGTTTCTAGCTATTTCTAAGTGTTTTTCTGTGGTGTCAGAACTGTACTACTGAATTATTTTAAGTATTTATCTGTGATCTCTGAACTCTTGACTAGCACTGTGTAGTAAAAAGTATAGTCTTGCATTTTGACTATTTGTTATTAAATATTTTTAAACCCTTTCAACTGTGGCTGTTTTTGTAGAGATAATTTAAGATCTTTTTGCATGCCTTTGGTAAATTGTACAAAGCCACTTCAATAGCTTTAGCCCTGGGCTATACTACCAATTGGATAATAATATTGCACAGTAATAATTGGACACCCTTTCAAGAGCCTTTGAGTAGCTGATAAATATTAGTGGGTGGTGGCAGCTGGTACTACCATATAGTCTGGGAAAAAGGGGCACACATTGGGAACCTGTGCCAGCCTTCCCCAGGAGTGTCTGTGTGGTTCCATAAACTCTTCTCAAAGTGTGTGTGTGTCTGTGGTGTGTGTGTGTGTGTGTGTGTGTGTGTGTGTGTGTGTGTGTGTGTGTATGTGCGTGTGTGTGTGTGCATGCGTGTGTGTGTGTGTGTGTGTGTGTGTGTGTGTGTGTGTGTGTGTGTGTGTGTGTGTGTGTGTGTGTGTGTGTGTGTGTGTCACCTACTGGGGCAGGGACATGAAGAACTGGTTGGACAGAGAGGGTGCTGAAGGTTTTAGCTTGCCCACTAGGCTGAGATCTGGACCCTATAGCTGTGCCAGTGGTGAGTCTTATTGGGGACCTGTAGACCAAGGGAGCGACCAACCCTGGGCTGACTGTGATCTCTGTGTGCTCTTAAGGGAAATTGCACTTTACTGTGTGTATTTGTTATCCTTTCCTCCTATATGAGACGCCCCTCACTGGTGTTAGTGTTGAGGGTTGAGGCTCCTTGATTGCTGGGCCAGGGCATGGGCTTCACAATAATATTGAGACCAGAACATCTAAAACCCAAAATATCTAAAACCTATAACATCGAATTTCATAACATCTAACACTACAAATCACAAGAATAATAAGAATCAGGCATAGTAATAATAATAATATTTTCTTCCTTTCATTGTATAGTGTGTTATAGTTCCAACAAGAGGGGCTGTTTCTGTGGTTTTCCCTGTACTTGCTTCTGCAGGGAACAAATGCATCTACGATTACATGCTGGTACGGTTTGGTGATATATGATTCCAAATATGCAGCAGAAGTTTCAGGGTTTGGTAGGGATTTGAAGCTTGCCAAAGTATCACTTAGGAGAATAGTTTGTCTTGGAGAAGTTTCTAAAGGTACCATTGGTGGAAGGACCCTCTAATTTCAATTTTATTTCAATGAGACAGCTCTATGGTAAGACCTAATAAGGGACAATGATACAGGAAGGATTGTCTAAGATGCACCCATACTGGTAAGGACATGATCCAAGATGTTATTTCCTCTAGTGGGTGGTCTGACTAATTGTTCTAGGGTATTAGTATTGACAAGGTCCAGGAATGTCTGTACTATTACATTAGTATGGGTTTAAGTTTCCTTGTTAATCAACAGGTAGTTAAAACCACCTATGAAGATGGTATTGTGATTAATACTGATAGATTCCAGCTCTTGTAGATATGCAATGTGACTTTCTTGGATTATAGAGTGGGGTTCTATGGCTAGCTAATGTATGGGGAGGGACCTTCCTGACAGTGATTTGAACATGAAGAAGCTCTTGTGCATCTATCTGATAACCAGCCTTGATGTGAGTTTCTCATGGATGAAGAGTGAGACACCCAACCCCCCACCCACCCACTCACCATGCACAGTAGCTGGTCTAAAGGTGTGGAATGAATTATAACTTTGCATAGCTGGAGTGCTCTCTGCTGCTTTAAACTGTGTCTCAGACAATCCTTAGATCTGTCCATCTTACAGAGTGAGAAGAGCTTATAGAGATTGGAGTTTCTTGATAAGCCACCTGCCATTGATCAGCAGTATCTTCATATTTTGCTTTTCTTATTTAATTATGTTGATAGGTGTATCCATTTGGTATTGTCTAAAAAGGCTTTATAGAGTGGAGAAGTTCTTTGCCAGTGTATAACAATCTAGAGGCAACAGGTGCAGGCCATTCTTGGCGAAGGAGTGAGGTCTGTTGAATATATCTCCTTAGTCTGACAAATACTGGAACCCCTTGTAATGACACTACAAACAAAAATAGTTACTAATGTCAATTATCTTTTTCTCATATTGTGGCATAATTCTTGGAGAAGGTAGAATGTTACTCAGTGTTAGACTCATTCCTGTCTGTGATACAAAGTCTGAGAGCTCCATCATATCTCTCTTCATATAATCCAAGAAGGTACATCTCAAGCCATTGACAGCCACATGTACTATGACAGAGTTATGCCACTATTTGTTATTCAAGAACTTGAATGCATGACTGATCTGGTGGATCCTGGCACCAGACAGGCAGCTAACCATCACTCTTTCCTTACAGGTAAGAAGTACACCTGTATGCCTTACAATGGAGTTGCCAATGATTAGGATGTTTGGTGAGTTAGATTCCTGCCTTACAGGTTCAGCATCCATGATTTTAATATTCCTTATGCTATGAGTGGTGGTAGGTTTTGCAAATATAGAGTGCTGCTGAGGGTACTTTATGACTGTGTTGCATAGTGGATGCCGTTGAGGCTTAAGCAGCTTAATCTTAGGAATCTCAGCATATGAGGAATTATTTGAGTTATGTTGGATGTATTCTGGTGTGCTGTGATGTGTGATGTGTTGCTGACAATCCTGATTTCAAGGTTATCTGTGTATGAAATGTTTGACTCAAATGACATTATATGTATGCATCTGTCTCACATACTGCATTGTGGTGCTTCAGTAATAGGAGATTGTCAGACAGAACTAAGACAATTTCTATGTTGTCTGATGATATCTATCTCAATCAATCAGGCTGACTGCAGAAGTTGTGGGGAGATATTAGACCATGGTTTTGACGAAAAAGTCTCATGGGGCAGGGATTTGCTTTTGGATGCCAGGATTACTACAGGTAGACTTGCTACTATGGAGAATGGGGCCCAAGTTACTAGGGCTGGGATGTATACATATCCTTGTCTTGGTTTAGCTACGCCACGAGGTAAGTACTAGGATAACTATTCCTAACTAGATTACTAAGGTTGTAGAGATTTTGCATGATTCTTATAGGGACATCACATGGTTGGTTGTGCTGACAACTAACTATAGAAGGAGTCCAACAGAAACCCGGTATTGAGCACAGCTCAGAACAGTTTTCATTCTTCCCTTTTTGATGAAAAAATACTGTTTAGAATGTCTGGTGGATGCCAAGATGAGCCCAGCCCATATCCCTCAGATCAGGAATTTTCACACTTCCGAATATTGAATATAATACCTTGGGCAGCTACAGCTCAGAGCAAGGGATGAATCCAATCAAAAAATAGTAAATAAATCAATCAATGGAGTTCTGAGTCACAGAACCTGAATTTAACTCCTCTTCCGATGGTTTGCAACTACCTTTGTATTATCAGCAGAGACAGTGATCCTGCTTTGACAAAGTCTAAAGAGCCCATACCTACAATATTTCCTTGGTTAATTATTTCATTCAACCACTCAAAGCAGTTTGTAACATTTCTTTTGCATTCACTTACCATTGCAAAGCTATCTATTGGTCTAATAATAATCATTTAAAATACTAAAATTATCTGTTATTATTTATTTATTTACATTTGTTGACCGGGTGTGTCTGACTGGATGTAGGTCCATTTTCAGCGGAGGCCCGGGGAGAAAAGCTCCACAGTTAAAATATACAGGCAGTTACATTGCATTTACATAGTGATTAACAATTTGATTAACATAGCAATTAATTACAAACATAGTTACAGATGAAGAACATAGTACATCAGTAGACAATTAGAATCTTTATCTGCGAAGTACATAACAGACATTAACAATTGTTCCAATAAGAAGTTCCTGCTGTATAATAAGTAGTAGGCTTATGAGCATCTGAGCTTTTTATAATCAAGGTAGTTAGTGGGGTGGAAAGAAAGGTAGTGGTTGGATGGGGTGGGTGATATTAGAGTGGGAGTTGCAAGGGCATAGTCAGCATATTTTTAGGTGTGCTTTTAGTAAAGTTTTGAAGTGGGTGCATGATGGTATGGAGGTAATTGTGGGTGGGAGGGAGTTCCATAATTTGGCTATGGCGCAAGAGAATAGTGCTTCACCAGCAGAGTTATTGGCTTTAGTGATCTGCAAGTGATTTTTGCTGCTGGATCTTAGTGGTCTAGTGGTGCGATAGGGTTGGAGTAGATTCTGGAGGGATGGGACACTTAGTGGATGGTTTACTAGTTTGTGGGCGAGTGAGAGTTGATACCATTGAAGGAGGTGAGGGAGTTCAAGCCAGCCCAGTTCAGCAAGTGAGAGACAGTGGTGACTATGGTAGGATGCCCCTGTGGTGAATTTGGCAATTTTGTTGTAGCAGGTCTCTAGCTTGTTTAGATCGCATTGCCTTAGGTTGGTATATATTGGAGAGGCATAAAATAGGGTGGAGATAAGGTGGGAATTTGTTATTGAAATCTTTGCTGCTTTGGTGAGAAGTTGCTTATTTCTGTATAGCACTCCTAGTTTTTTGTGGACTTTTTTTATGGTCATGGATATGTGAATGTCAAATTTTAGTTTATTGTCTATTTCCACTCCTAGCAATTTGGTGTGTTCTGTTGGGTGTATAGTGATGTTGTCTTTTGCTGTGATGGTAAAGTGAGAGTTGTTTTGAGTATGTTTGGTGGGTTGGAAGATGAGTAGTTTAGTTTTGTTTGGGTTGAGTATTAATTGGGCATCGGATAACCAAGTTTCAACAGAGTTAAAGGCTTCCTGTGTGACTTTTTCCAGTTTGGGTAGGGACTGGGCTGAGCAGATGATGGTTGAGCCATCTGCATATTGTATGAATGTGCCATGTTTGGTGGCAGTGGCTAGATTATTGGTGAAAATAGAGAAGAGTAGGGGTCCAAGGATGGATCCTTTTGGAACCCCTATAGAGACAGGTAGTTGGGGAGATATGTCATTCTGCCATACAATGGATTGTTGGTTTATTAAGTACTACATAACTCATTAAAATTAAAAATTCAACAAATTATATATTTTGCAAATATACATTTTCTATCCACCAAAGAGTTAAAAATCAAATAATTCAGTACAAGATTATTGTACTGTGAAGAATGTAAAAACAGCAACAACAAAAAAACTTGAATCTAAATAAGTTCATATTAATTAAACCATGTGATATGTTTTATAATGTAGGTATATATATATATATATATATATATATATATATATATATATATATATATATATATATATATATATACATACATATATACATACATACTTGCGCCAAAATTCCACCTATAGCTGATCTAGAGCATCTGACAGCTGCAGCCAAAACACGGTTGTTACCCCTCCCTCGATCATTGTTCCTTTTCCTTCCATCCATTTTAAACCTGCTTATTGCTGAAGGTATTAGTAGTGGTGTGATCTTCAGTCGTAGGTCCCTTATCTTTTACTTTACCATCAGTTCCACTCTCTCTAGCTGACACTTTACATCAGCATTTTTCTGGTTCTGTTACAGTGCTTTTGGCTTTTGATTAATTGATTAGGTTTTTACCAAACTATTAATATAATAGTTTGACAGTTACATAACTAATACACAATTACTTACCCATGCTAACCCAGCATAATTACAACTGGACATCCAAAGTGACGTAAATGCCTCCAACCTGCCCATAAATATTAATGTGTACTTTTAGACTTCTGCACTTGGAGGCAAACTTTAAATGTGTACTATTTATTAAATGCAGCAAAATAAACTTTTATTTTCAAACAGAAAAGTATGCATGCAAACACTTTTCTGTATGTGAAAAAGAAAGTTTGTTCCACGCTTTTAAACTTGATTTCTAATGACTTTAACATTGATCTTCTTCCTCATGGAGTTACTAGAACATCACAAAAGATTATTTCAAATCCCATGTTCTTATTAAGTGATAGGATTTGTTGGAAGAAATAATTCCTGTTACAGGAGTTCAGCAGACTTACACAGAGAAGGGGTGTACACCTTTTAAAACATACAGGCTGTGGATATATTCCATGGGAAACAAATCAGTGTTTCCAAGGAATGCACAGGTCCATATGGATGGATCATTAATTACATGTTGCAGCTCAATCCATTTCCAAGCTGTCCCAACTGGACTGATGTGGGAAAGTGGCCTATGAAAACACAGTAGAACAGGCATGCCAGGCATGCCACTTGTTGCAGCCATGGCTGTGGCATGGGCTATAGTCTGTTAGAGATGATGGGCAAAGTATTTGTGTCCATGTGGTTATGGGTTTATGTCAAATGCAGAACTAAAATAACACCAAAAAAGCAGCAGATACTGGACAAGTTCACCTTGGCATACCAGGCTCTACATGTGCATGGCAGATCCATTATACACATAGGCATTATTAACATGGCTGTATGGGAATGTCTGTGGCAAGATCTTGTGATGTATGTGAATGTCATTGATGACCACAAGAGATCAGCATGGTAAATCACCCTTAGGGTCACTGACATAAAACTGCATGCCTGCACAAAATCCCAACCCTTTTTATAGAAGGCAAGGGGCACTTGCATATCCTCTCCTGCTGCTAGCAGTCCATCAGGCTTCTGATGGTGAACCCATAAGCTAGTTGTTTACATATAAGCATGTTGTGCAGCTTTGCACAGTCAGCAAGTATCTTACTGCAGAGCATACTGCACTGCACCACCAGAGGAATCTAGACAATGAACATGGGCCATCAAAATGCTGAACACATTCAACAATGCTGTGGTCTGTGACAGTGTAATGTTACAAGATGCCTCAGTCATGCTCTCTGGTTTGCGTAACACTGTCAAGAGCCATGGCACCAGGATGTATCTGACATCACCTGAAAAATATGAGTTGACACCTATATGAGTGTATGGCATTTAAAACACTTGATGGGTATTTTGTGCATCCTGGTAGTGGGGCTGAATCCAATTTTCAGTTAGATGCTCCTATAGGAAATCATAATGCACAGATTGCTGTAAAGGTCAAACATGAGCCAGAGGTGGGAACTGTGGAAACTGTCTGAATAGTGCACAGACATATTTCAAATAATACTGTGTGCATTGCACACCACCGGGCAGATGACAGAGTGGAAATCCTTCCAGATGACAAGTAGGCCAGGAGAGGCCTTGATGTTAATATGGGTACAGTAAATAGCCCCTAGAACATCACAGAAATGGGCTATTTCATGAAACACCTGCATAGTGGTATTTATTTCCTCTGCAGTCCATAGGAATCATAGATGCTCCTCCACATGCTAAAGCACAGCACCAAGGAATGTATGGCCATTTCTTTATGATGCCAACCTCACTACTTTACCGGGTAGTGTGATCAATCCATCTATGTCTCTGTAGCAGCTCGCCTTGCGTGTCACTACTCATCAATCTACTTTACATAATGCAGTACTATAATTGTCTCTCAATCCTGGGGTATAGCTCTCTGCGGTACAGTGGCCTACACTTTTCTAATGCAGCAGTCATTGTACAGGCCTTAGTAATTTTTAAAGTATAACTGTATTCATTCCTCAGTATGCATTTTAAATATTGAAATACTTCACAAAGCTACAATAATGTTTAACAGCAACAAGATCTACATTTTAAATCCTGTTATGAGGAGTGAAAGGAGAACCAGAGGTTCCTCAATTATTTACCTTTACTGTTGAGAATTATTTAAGAACAGAAACACATCTTAAATCACACTAGGACATCTGACAGGAGCCACTTCTTAAATCAGAGTAGAACCTCTGAGAGGAGCCACATCATAAATCACACTAGGACCGATAAAAGGAACAAGTGCTATATGTTACAAGCTGAAGAAAGAACAGACTGCATCTGTGTTGGTCTGTAGTTGCAGCTTTGTGCTTATGAGAGACCACACTGCTTCTGTGTTTGTTTGCTGCTGCTTATTTATTTATTTCACTATAATTAAACAAAGAGGAAAGATAAAGTCATCTTATTTATCAACCACTGCCCTTCCAAATGACAATATCAAACCTGTGTTGTTAGTCCAGAGAACAGCCAGATAACCAGGTCATCTGATTGTCTCTGTCATGTACCATATAAATGAAAAAAGACAGGTTTGTTCTCTTTCAGTTTTCGGTCTAGTTAAGTAGAAAAAAATATGTTTCTGATCATTGTTTTTATTGTGTGACCTGCCATTTAAGTAAAAAAAAAAAGAAGTTAAAATTCTATATATACTATTGTGTTACATTTGTCCATGTTCAGTACAAATCACTCATGTATGCACCCCATACTGCATTCTTTTTCTTTGGGTTTTATTTTACTGCCATATACCATTTCTCCTTCTTACTCTGGCCATCTAGTTAACATTGATTCTAGACTTGTGGCTCACCATGTGCTATCCAGTCAATGTCTTGCTTTTAAAATGAGGAAAGTTAAAGATTTAAGCATACGTAAGCCTTAATATACATTCTTAAATAATAAAATGTGAAATAATGTTATTGAATTATTGCTTGTTCTCTCTTTCTCTTTTTTTAATCTGAAATGTCTCCAGGATCATATAGTAAAGCCTCTCGATGGTGCAAAAATTGTCTCCATGTGATTTGGTCACATTAACTAATATCACCAAAAATGGGCATGGGTATCTTCTTGAGGATCTGGCCTCCTCCAACCTATGCCAGAGGCCCATTCTAATAGCTTGAGGGGGTCTGTGTGCCTTTATTGGCCAGAATATTTTTGTCATAAAGCCAGAATTTCCTGTCCAATACATTACTGGCTAGCCAGTATCCAGTTGCTCAGCCTGGATAGCTATGTTCAGTGAAAAATGAATGTAAAGCTAATCAATCTGCCGAATATAAACTAAAGATTGCAACACTGAACATAAGCTCACTGACAGGACACAGCTGGGAAGTGGTTAGCATGATGGTAGGGAGGGGATCTGGAGATTGAATGTTCTTATCCAGGAGATAAGGTGGAAAGGCAGTACGGTAAAGCCACTTGGCTTGAGTTCTGGAGTTTACTGCTTGGGTAGAGGTAAATGGATGCAATCAGAATTATTGATAACTCATGGTAATCAGACTCTACTGTAAAGATAGGGCAGCATTCATAATCTCAACCTCACGGCAGGGTTGTAATGGTAAAGAGATGGAGGACCTGCTAGATAAAGCAGGACGATAAGAGTTGGTGTTGATAATGGAAGACCTGAATGTTCATATCGAGACAGACAGAACAAGATATGAGGACTACCCGGGTCTCAGTGAAAATTGCACACCACATCAGCTGTTGGCACAACAAAGAGTCACCAGGGTGTAAATCACAAATAAAAATGTCGTGGTGATCAGTGACTCCATGATCAGAAACAAACTCTCACTAGATTAGTCAAAAACAAAATGTTAGTGAGCTGTCTTTCAGGTGCCACAATCTCTAATATCTCAAGGGCCCTTAAAGCTGTTGCACCTAATAAATATGAGCACAACATGGTGATGACTTATGTGAGAGTAAACAACTTTATCTACAAAAACATGAGGGAGATGCAGACAGACATGTCAGAATTCTCCATGCATGTTGCACGGAGCAGGTAAGGTCATGGTTTTAGTGTAATCCTGCCTTCCCTGAAAATGATGCTGAAGTACAAAGGAAAATAACTGGCTTCAACAATAAATAGCAGATGTCATTCCAGAGATGTCTAGCATGGGTCAGCTTGGGATATGATGGTTGACAGCCCTACTTGCTTTGCGAAATATGACTTGTTCCTCTCACTCTGATCCAGCAGACATTGCCAACATATTTGCAATCAAATTCAGTGCAAACTTCACCCCAGAGACAGCTACCCAAAGCCTACTTCTCCCTGAAAATCTCAGACCCCTCCTCCCCAAAAAAAAAAAAAAAACAAATACTAAAGTTGATTTCCAAGACTAAATATGTGCCCTCCATTGGATCTGACAATATACATGGTTGGTTAATAAACAGTACTAAACAGGCTTTGGCAGAGTTGTTTCTTAAACTATGCCATCTGAACTTAGCCACTAGCTTTGTCCATGGTCTGGTGCACAGCAGTTTTGATGCAACTTCACAAAGGTGGCCCCACCTCTGACCGCAGAAATAACAGACCCATCAGTTTGACAAGTCTCATCTAGAAGACATGGAGTATATCATAACTGACCTGATTAACTATAAATTAAAAATGTTATCAGACTCGACCCACAACAGTTTGACTGTCAGTGGGAGATTCTGTTTAATGAATATGGGTAATTTCTTTGAAAGAGTAACACAAGCTGTTGACAGAGGTTATGCTGTACACACAGCATACGATGCCCTTGGCAAAACATTTTATACCATTTCCCTTGCTGGTATAATCAACATGTTAAATGTATTCATATGTATCCCTATGTTCTAAGATCTGTAGCAAATTGGCTAAAAATCTAACCCACAGAGTGTGTGTTGTAGTTGCTTCCTGAAAGAGTACGAAGGCAACTGGTAGTGCTCCACAGGGCTCAATACTCAGATCACTGTTGCTTAGCAAATTCATTTCAGATCTCCAGATTACAAACTAAGATCTTTGGTTACTCAGTTTTGCAGATGACTGTAAACTGGGTATCATTCTCAAGCCCACCCTCTCCCCGATGCCCAGGCTCTCCAGCATGAACTTACATATTAATACCAGGTGTAAAAAACAGATTTGAATTAAATGCAAGACAGTGCAATATTCTTATGATCCTTAGACAACCTCTCCCCCCAACTTATAACACAGACAACTTCCCACTTCAAAATAATGTAGTCACACACCTTGGAACATAGGTTGAAAACTCCCTTTCCTTTCAGTACCATGTTGTGATATTCATCTTGATGTCCTTTTTCTTAATGCAGCTGATAGCAAACATAATATCATCCAGACCTAAATAAGACTTTGTCCCCTCATATTTTGCTTTGACTAGGTCTGTCATTGAATACAATGCACCCTTTGGGATATACCATACTAGGCATGTCAAACAACTAGAAAGACTCCACAGATTCCTAACTAAAAAGATAACTAGCTTGTAATACCTAAGCTCCTGGAAAAGACTGGAAGCATAGTCTTTTTATTCTGTGTCCTATAGATGCCATATGAATAATCCGTACCTTGTCGTCCATGCCGTTAGGGACCTAATAATCTAGCATGTTGTGTAGCCCCATAAATTAAATAATCCCACTATTACTAGAACCAGACATCTAAATATATGTCAGTAAATAGATAAAACATGGTGGAGAGGCAGATTTGTTATGCAGCACCCTTCCCAAGTCTGGAATGGGAATTCAGAAATCCACTTCTGGTTTAACTAGCCAAGCCCACCATGAAAAAGGAGTTACGCTTTAAGGGTGGGTACTGGGGAGGCATAAATGACCACTAGGCTCACATGCCTTGTATTTACTGATTACTGCGGTTCCTATGATTACAGGTAATGATCTGTCAATGCTGAGTTTCACTGGAAGCTTATTTGACATTTTACTTAATGAGAACAGTTAATGGCAGATGATAACATTTGAATCATAGGGCGCTTCTATGGGCTAGGCTTGTAAAGGCTCCAGGGCCATTAGCTTAGTACACACCTATGAACTTATTAATATTAAAGGTGATGAAATAACCACTGAACATTAGTTATAATGGCATTAAAACTTATATATGGTTCTACAATATGGGATCAAAAACTGAACAATGTGATTGACTAACAAGTAGTTGGAAAATGCATACAATGCACACCTAAAATGAATTCCCCTATAAATTCATTCAAGCATGTCATTTTATGACTGTAATATCACTCACTGTGCTGCACACTGAGCAGATATCATAGCTCACCCATTTACACATTGTAGTCAAGCCTTGAGACACCCTGGGTATGTCATAATGTTTGTTGAATATATGTCCCTCCATATGTCATTGCTTTGTATTATTTCATGAAAAGGGTCATTATGCGGAAAATGATCAACTCAGATTTTAAAGTATCTCATACGAAAAACATTTTGAAAGTAAGCAGATTCTAACACTAGTATCACATGTACTTCATCAGAACTGAGCTAACAGACATTTATGATCTAAATCATCATCATCATCACAAATTCTACAGTTCAAGAGTGACATTAGCTGGATCATGTATTAAACATGGAATCTCACAACTACACCTGAAACACTTAATATAGCTGAAGACACAACACTATATAAGCTCTACTATTTCTTTGAAGAGTTATCCATAATGCCAGCTTAAACCAGACAACATTATAAGAAATACATTTCCTTTTACAGTGATACTGTTTTCAGTTAAATGAAGAACATTGCTAGGAACCACATTTTATTAAATAACAGTGTCCATATCATTGTATATATGTCTTTTTTAGTATAAGAACATGTCATTAAGTCAACAAATTATTGCGTTTGGGAAAGTTGACTTTTAAGTGAAGTGATTCCTGTTCAAAATATTCTGTGCATTTACCAGTTGTGTTCATTCAATAAAAGGGCATATGCCAGGATTCATAAAAATATAGATACAGAATGAAATAAAATAGCACAGATCAAAAGAGATTAGCAGCAACTGGCAGAATGATCACACAGCTGCATAAGAAGACAGCACAGTTGCAAGGAGCAAATAATTACAATATGATAGAGGAACAGACTACCACCACTCCATGATGTTCAGCAAACTAATAAAAAAATCCATCCTCCCACCCCCTGCATCCTAAGAGGCAATGCAGACAGGACAGCACAGTTGCATTAATTATATCTCAAGTGGGACATGCTCTAGGTGAAATAATTTACATAAAAATGCAGCGACTAACCAAAATCACCTTCATCAAGTATTTAGGAAAGAAGAAAAAAACACCAAATTTAGGAAAAAAAACTCAGAGCACACCTAAATTATTGCAATTGTTTCCAAGTCAATGGTTAAAAAATATACTCTCTGGTACTTACCTCATGACCCAGTCTACTTAATGCATTAATTAATTTCTAGGTAAACCTAATTGGAGTTAAAGTTAATGTAAATATGTATATACTTAAATTGTAAAAGCTTATAGTATTATGAAACATGGTCAGGTACTATTAGAAGTGAGCACCATGCTTCTTAACTGAATGTGTATCAAATATTATTGTATATAGATTAAGAAGTCTTATCTTTAATGGCTGATTGATTCATAGGTATGTAACGGTTAATCAATCTGCAGACCATTTAATTTCAAACCTAGCCAAAAAAACAATATTCAAAAGGCCTCTGTAGCATCACCGTCAAGACAAGATAGACCAGGAATGAATCTAAGGCTGCACAGCTAATTATGTATATTTACCTTGAATGTGGCAAGAATACTACTGCTACTGTATAAGTGTGATGCAGAGGGGAGGAATGGTTTGGGATATGAATCTGTCATGCCAATGTAGCTTATTTATCTGTTTATGAAGGTTTAAGTCCATTAACAAAGTATTTCAGGTAACATTAGTTCCACAAAGGAATACGAGGTTGAATAGGATTGGATCTTTCATGGACTGAAAGGCTAGAGAAAGATCTCCATGGAGTAGTCTGTAAGAGACTGAGTACAGAGAAAGGGATTCTAGTCTCTCCTAATAAATATGATTTTTGAGGCCACTGATCTTTTTAGTTATGAGTCTCTGAGGCCTCTAAAGTTGTGTGATATGTTTATACCTATACATGCCAAAAATTGCATTATATTCAATAATGGGTCTCATAAAATCCATGGCTAAAATAATATATTATATATTGATATGACAATATTCCTGGATGCATCTTAAAAAGCATGAAGAACAATTTAGCCACACCCCTAACAACACTGTTCAGTCTCAGCCTCCATACAGGTTTTATACCAAGCAAATGGAGAACAGCTACAGTCATTCCCTTGCATAAGGGAGGACCTTCCACAGACCCATAAGTCTGACCAGCCTTGTATGAAAGCCATGGAAAGATTTATCATGGAACCAATCAGTCAGGACATAGGGAACCTCAAGACACTGGAACCTTCTCAGTTTGGATTCATCAAGGGCAAGTCATGCTTTCCCAACTTGGTGGATTTTTTTGAAAAGGTCACCAAAGCAATGGATAAAGGCAAAACAGCATATACCACATACCTTGACCTGGCCAAAGCTTTTGATGCAATTCACCACTCAGGCATAGTAGAAAAGCTAAGTAAACTGAGACTAAACCCCTATATTGCCACTGGATTGCCAACTGGTTTACAGATAAGCAGGAAATCAAAATAGGGGAAGTTACCTCCACAAATAGACCAGTAACCAGTGGAGTCCCCCAGAGTTCTGTGCTGGGACCTCTACTTTTCTGAAGTAAAATCCAGTACCAAAGGTCCCTGTCTGACTATGTTGCAGATGACTGCAAGTTAGGAGCAGTCATTGAATCACCAAATGACTTAACTATCCTGCAGGAAGGTTTGCCCTGAACAAAATAACTGTTGCTAAAATCATGGACTGAAACTAAATGCCAAAAAAATGCATTATTGTATCCTTTGGAAAATCATCTACTCTAGGGAACTACCACATTGTCAATATACACCTAAGAATTGAGTTGTTCTGGATTTGGAAACTTATGTGGAAAGTGACCTAACTTTTGACAAATGCATGTCAATTGTTCTAAGAAAGGCCTTTTATATTGCACATCTTATAAGCAAAGGGATTGTGTTTAGATCTAGTGATGTCATTGTTCCCATTTATTCAGCCCTCATTAGGCCAACCATTGAATATAATGCCTCCTTTAGCATGTATCTGTCCAGACAAACAACAACTGGAATACGATCAGAGATAACTTACTAAAAGGATACAAGGCCTAAGCAGCCTACTCAAAGCCCTGTCACTATACTGTACATCCTGCAGATGTGACCTATGTCTGACATAAAAGGCATACTCCAACCCAATACTAATGGATTTACTGCACATCAGCAAGTAAAATGGCATCAGAAATACTCACTTTAGGGATCTAAACCTCTTCTACAACATCAACAGAACAGTTTGGAGGGACAGGTATATCTCGCAGGGGATACCACTGCCCTGGAACAGAGTCCGCATCAACATAAAACAAAGTTCATTTCTGTACTTATTTAAGCACAACTTGGATCTTAGGATGAAAAACAAAAAATGTACCCCAGGACTGCCTCCTGCACTACTAATGGTCTGAGGCAGCTCCTAAATGCTTTATTATATGAATGGGCCCCCAGAATTATCTATGGCATGATCCTATTTATTCTTATTAGGGAAACATATAATTACTGACCATGAGATGGGTAAGGCCAATTTCTAACCAGATGGGATTAGTTATTTAGAGTGCAAAAGGGAAATTGGCTAAGCTTAAAATGTCTATCAAATGCTGCTAGCATAGTATTTATCTATGAACCTATAAGATACAAGTAAAGAGAATTAAGACTTCTTTGAATCTGGAGGAAATGCTTTTGGAAATTAGATGGGCCAGACAGAAGGCTTTCTAAACTACTGTGGAGACATGATGCTCAGATGATAAGGAATTATCAACAGGATTCTCTTACAACGAAGTCTGATTGGAGGTGTGCATCTCTTATTTTCTGAGTGAAACTGCTTTGTTTAGCAAAATGAGCTATGCATAATTTTTTTGCATTAAAACATTATTCCTTGCATGACTACTTACATGTACTTCCATAGATCTCTGATGTGAGCTAGCATTGCATTTTAGATTTGTCATACGTTATAATGATATAATCTATGAGAAAAGTCGTGTGTGTCATTTATTGAAAATTATTTGTAAACCTATATCTTTAACTGACTGTGCATTAATACTAATTAACAACATAAGGGAAGCTATTTCTGAAAGATACTCCTGCAATTACTATTAAACATATTTTATAAGCGGTTAGTAATTATTTCACTAGCGTGTGGTAACTGTTAGAAAACTCATATTGTGACTAGTGGACACAAGGAAGTGCTCAATTAATTAATTTTTTGTAATAAAGTATGAGAATGTTTCAAGTGGAGACTGGTCTCTTAAACACCGCACAAATCTCAGCATTTGAATTTTTGTTTTCTGTCTTCTGGCTGTTTATTTATTTATTTATTTTTTGATGCATGCATCTTTTCTGAAGTTTTAAACAATAGCCAATGGTCTATTTTTGCTGACAATTTCTGGTTCCATTTGTAGTTTAGTTAAACATGTCAATAGCAATCCATTGAAGGACATTAGTTTAGAGGAACATGGAATTAATCAATCAGGACATAGGAACCCTCCAAACACTGGACCCATCTCAATACAGGCAGACCCCAGGTTAAGGATTAAATCAGGTTTTTAGTTTGTCCTTAAGTCAAATTTGTATGGAAGTCGAAACATGTGCAAATGGTTCTTATTAAATGTCACTTGGTCAAATGTTTGCCTCAGTCTAGTATTTATTTTACTTTTCTTTACATATAAAACACTTTATAAACACTTCCAAATAAAAAAAAATCTTAAACATAATACCGTATACTGCAGCTATGCTTCCTTACTTCATATCATCTATGCTTCCTTGTTGCCAATCAGCATATCTGGTTTAAGGAATCTTGTTATTAAATCCAGTATTTATGAGGACTTTTTCACACACACACACACACACACACACACACACACACACACACACACACACACACACACACACACCTCTCAACTGTACAGATTTCTGCAGAATGTTTATATCTTTGCCTCATATTTTTGATCCAATTTTCATAAAATTGTGGTTGCCTAGCAAAAATAGTGAAAAATCATTAAAGACTGAAGTTAGAAAACAATGACAGACATTTGAGTTTCAGAATTCATACCCTTCAGAAAATTCATGCTAATGCAAAACCCATTATTCTATCAATTTTCTAAGTTTGTAAGAGCAATATTTATTAAAATTGTCCCTATTGTTGGGAATTTGTCTGACTTTTATTTGTGGCTTGTCCAGATTTCATGTTATTTCTGACATTGCAGCAGCCTGTTCTTTGTTATGGGTTGTCTGCATGTCTCATGCACTCTCACTCTTCACTCTCTGTCACACACACACACAGTCTCTGCCTCATTTATACATGCATTCACTCACACATCACTCTCACTCTCTCTTGTAACTTGGGGACTGCCTGTGTAGCTTCATCAAGGGCAGATCATGATTACTTAACCTGGTAGATTTTTTTGAAAAAGTCACCAAAGCAAAAGATGAAGACAAAACAGCACACACCACCTACCTCAACCTAGCCAAAGCTTTTGATACAATTTGCCACTAAGGCATAGTTTGTTTGTTTCTTTCGGCTTTTCCCAGTTAGGGGTCGCCACAATGGAACTCCGGTCCGCTAATGATTGGTAGTTGATTTTTACATGCCGAGTTACCAGCCCTGACGCACAACCTTCCAACGAAGGTACACCCATTCACGCCTGTCTCCATGCAGAAGATGCTTTAGCTGAGAATCGAACCGGACAGCGCCTTACTGTGAGGCGACAACGCTACCACAGCACCACCACCGCGGGTCACTCAGGCATAGTACAAAAGCTAAATAAGCTGATAATAAATCCCTGTGTCACCCACTGGATTGCCAACTGACTCACCAATAAGATGTGGGAAATCAAAATCAGGGAAGTTACCTCTGCAAATAGACCAGCCACCAGTGGAGTCCCCCAGAGTTCTGTGCTGGGGCCTCTACTTTTCCCAAGTAAAATCCAGTACCAAAGGGCTCTGGCTGCCTATGTTGCAGATGACTGCAAGTTAGGAGCAGTCATTCTTTTCTTCCCTCATCTGCATTGTTTTGTCTTTTTTAGACATCTCTCCTATAAATTATCACCCCAATGTTTGGTTCATTTATCCTACAAGGATTCAAGATATAATAAAGCCATTTTTTGAGTGAGTATAAAATTCCACTAAAAAAGGTAAGGTTCTTCATTATTTTTAAGAAACAGTGCACTGATAGCATGCTGTTTCAAAGAATATACAAAGAGGAGCAGGCTGGATTATAAGTTACTGGATCCCACATCACACATCTCTGGTAGAAGGAGGGCAGCAAAAATCCTGAGGCCTCATTTGTGACACCCTGCAGAACAGTGCTGGCCATTTGTTAAGAATAATGGGCTATTCAAGAGAGTGTCTCATTGTGAATTCACTGTCTGTCCATCAGGATTAGACCATAAGCAGATTCAATAATCATTGCTGATTTTATTTCCCAGGCAGTGGGTATTATTTGAAGGAGAGAGAATTTAATTGTCTAAACACTTTAAGAGTAGTCCACCTGCCAATTAATCAAACAAATTAGTGTAAAGAAAATATTAAATGACATTGATCTTACATGTGAACCAAAGACTTTGGGAATCAGTCTGCCTATGAACACTACTGATATGTAGGTTTTTTGAGTGAACTCACCGATGCACAGGTTTGATGTTCCTGTAGTTCTGTTCAAACAAGATCACCCGTATATTAATCTGAGCTCACATAAAACCCTGGTCTCTGTTATATGGTGACCATTAAAATATGTGGAGCTAGAATCATTAATATCATAGATCTACAATTTTGTTGGAGATTAAGTCAGCAGAGACAGTCTTACCCCATGATATTCTGGGTTCAAGGGCCATTTTCATCTTCAACTAAGTATGAAAAAAGGTAGCTTTTGTAACAATAAAACAAAAACATATAATACTGTCAGGTTTGATAAAGACGTCTCATACTTTAGCACCAAAGTGGGAACAAATGTATAGGGAGGGCCTGTGCAATTTTAGTCTATTTCAGAAGAAAACAGAACTACTGATGAAACCGTTACACTGAACTAATAAGACTCTTCAACCAAATCTGGATCTTGGTCTATTTATTTATTTCCAGTTTGGTGACCGGGGAGGTCCACTGGGTTCAAAGTGCCCGTTTTCAGTGGAGGCCCGGGGAGAAAAGCTCCATAGTACAAAGTATAAACTACATAATTCAGACTACATAGTACAAAGAAAAGCTAGATAATTCAAAGTTAACAAAATACAATACACAGTAGCAAAAAGGTGCAGTAACAACTTGTAAGTATTAAATAGCAAACTAAGAACAGTTAAACTGCAACATTTATACCATATATAATACATATTTACATGTTTGTAGATTGACAACAGTAGGAGGGAGTAGAATTTGTTCATAGGTTAGAAATGTCAGATAGTGATCTGAAAGTAGTTATCAAGGGATAGATTCCTGGTAAGTAAGGAAAGAATGGGACTTTGAATGTGATAAAAGTGATCGTGACTTAAGGAAGTTAGGTAGGTAGAGAGAAGTTGCACTTCCAACTACGGGAGAGGTAGGAATGGAGCTGGGTTTTGAAGTGTTCAAAGTTTTCAGAGATTCGTAGAGATGGAGGGAGAGAGTTTCATTTTTTGGCTAAGGTAAAGGATAGAAGTAGCTGCCCAGTGGGATGATTTGGTTTATACACGGAGATTAGGTTTTGGTGGGCAGATCTTAGGGGTCTGTAAAGGGTGTATGAAGGTAAGATGTTAGCAAGTGCTGAACATGTATTAGGTTTGAAAATAAGCTTGGGGCTGTACAGAGTTGGAGGTAGTCCAGGTAATTGGGAAGTCCTAGCCACTGCATCTGGTGGAGAGGTATGCAGTGGTGAGTAGAGTATTTGGATGAAGTTGCAAACTTTGAAATTTTATTGTAGCAGGTTTCCAGTTTAGAAGAGGTGGAGGAAGATAGATTGGTTAGTAAGAGAGCACCATACATCAGAGAGGGTAGTAAGTAGGTTGAGGCAAGGGTCTGTTTAGTTGAGGGGGAGAGGAAGTGTAAGTGTCTGTACAGCATGCCAAGTTTCTGATGGGTTTTCTTAACATTTAGTTGAATATGGGTATCAAATGTTAGTTTCTTGTCAATAGTAACCCCAAGAAGTTTGGCAAAAAGAACAATTTCTATAGTGGAGTTAGCATGGCTGGTAATTTTGAAGGAGGTTTTGTCAAGAGGGATAGACTTTGATGGGGAGAATAGTAGGATTTTAGATTTGTTGGCATTTAGGGAGAGATGATTTTGAAGCATCCATTTCTCAGTAGTTGAGAAAGCAGACTGAGTTTTAGTTTGGAGCTCAAGGAGGTTGGAGGAAGAGCAGACTAGTGTTGAGTCATCTGCATATTGTACTATTCTGGTGTTGGGAATTGATGCGTGGAAGTCATTAATTAAAATATTAAAGACAATAGGGCCGAGTATGAATCCCTGGGGTACCCCGGTTGGGGTTGGAAGGAAGGCAGAGCTACCAGTTTTCCATTTCACAGCCTGGGATCTATCAGAAAGGTAGCTGCTAAACCAGGTAATGGTGTTTTATGAAAGGTTAAGTTTGGAAAGGTGGGTAAGAAGGAGGGTATGGAGACAGTATCAAAAGCTTTGGAGAGGTCGAGGAGGACTGTGGATACTAGATTGCCGGAGTCACTGGCATGGTTTACTATGTCTAGAATTGAAAGAAGAGCTGTTACTGTGCTATGGCCAGGACGGAACCCATGTTGTGTTGAGGCAAGGAGTTGGTTATTTGTAAGGAATGGCATTAGCTGGAGGTGGATACATTTCTCAAGAATTTTTGAAATAGGAGATATAATTACTATGGGTCGGAAGTTGGAGTAGTTATTGCTTTTGCCTCCATTGTGGAGGGGTAGGATAAAGGCGCTACATCATAGTTTAGGGTCATATGATTCCTGTATGGATCTGTCAATGAGTATACTAATGGGAATGGCAATGCTGTCTACTGCTAGTTTTAGAAAGATAGAGGGGATGTTGTCAGGGGCATTGGAGCAAGTCTTAAGTTTAGAGAGAAGTTTTTTATGTATGATGTGGGGATGGGTTTGAGATGAAAAGTAGGAGGAGTGTTTAGGATGGAAGATTGGGGAGAGGCTTTGAGATGGGGGGAGGAGTTGTTGTTAGGTAAGGTTGTGGTGAGTTCTGCTATCGAGTTAGTAAAGAATGAATTGAACAGTGTAGCTATTTCTGTGTCATGTTTGCTAGTGTCGGGGCAAGGGTTGTTTTTGGTTCCTGGATTAAGAAGGGAGTTGATGGATTTCCAGAATTGTTTGGGGTTTGTGGAATGAGTAGTCTGGAGATTGCTATAGTATAGTTTTTTTATCTTGTGTAATACGTTTTTTAGTTAAGTTGCGGAGTTGTTTATATTTAAAAAGGGTGTCAGGGTGTTTATTATGATGGTAGAGTTTCCAGGTCTTGTCCCTTTGTTGCATGAGTGTTTTGGTATCTTTAGTAAGCCAGGGGGCGGAATTGATTTTTATACGTTTTATTCTTGGAGGGGCTTGGGAGTTAAGGGTATCCAAGAAGGTTGAGTTGAAGAATTCAACTGCATCGTTTAGAGGAAGAGTTTTTAATTTGTTCCAATTTATCAGTATGAGGGAATTGTAGAAAGCTGTGGGGTTAAAGTTTGTGAGATTCCGAGTATGGATATATTGGTATAGGTGAGGAGAGGAGGGAGTTGCTCTATGGATGAAGGCTGGCAAGTGATCACTAATGGAGTCTGGTAAGGTGCCAGTGTGGGAGATTTTATTTGGGTGGGAGACAAGGATCCAGTCCAGTATGGAGCCTGGGGGGGTATTTTTATTGGGTCTGGTAATAGCATTTGTGAGTTGAGTGAAATTACATAGATTGAAATGGTGGGATTATTACCAGTGATCTTGTTCCAGTCAATGTTTACATCTCCTAGGATGTATGTCTCAAGGCTGATATTAGATGAGGCCCAAAGAAGGATTTTCTCAAGTGCATTTGTATTGTTTCCAGGAGGGATATAGAGGGCTATAACACAAATACTTTTATGGTTATTTAGTTTGAGGTTTCCTATGACTAGTTCAGAGTTGTTGAACTGACGAATAGGATTTTGGTAGGGAGTAATGGAGAGTAGGCTAGAGTAGATTAAGGCTACTCCTCCACCCTTCTTTTTTAGGTGGTCATGTCTAAGAATTTGAAACCCTGGGGGTATGATTTCAAAGTGCAAAATATTGGATTTTAGCCATGTCTCAGAGAGGGCTACTATGTCAGGTTGGGTATGGTATAGCCAAGCGTGAAAGTGGGCAATTTTGTTTCTTAGACTTTGGTATTGATGGTCAGGAGCTTGAGGTATTTAGGGCTGGTAATATGGGCGGTAATGGGGAAGTTGGATTGCTGCTGCTAGTAAGTCCTGGGTTGGGGTGTATTTCTCCTGCTAGGCATAGGTAGTCAAAGGGGAATGAGAGCAGGGGTTTCAATTTACTCCCGGAGTTTTGTGGGAGGTACAATAATGCTTTGGGAATATGATGTTTCATTGAGGAGGATAGGAGATTTAGTTTTAAGAAGAGAAGTGGGTTTGGATGAACAAGAGAGGGGGATATTGAGTGAAAGTGAGATGTGGTAGAGTGATGATTAGTGTTAGGGGAGATGGTAGTGTAATGAGGGGATAGGAAAGAAGTGGGTAGTTTGTAGGAGGTATAGGAGGTGGCATGGTATAGTGTTATTAGAAGTAGTATGCTGACGGAAGGGATGAGAAGGGTGTGAAAGGGCATGGTAAGATTTAGATATAAATTAATAGATGGGGATTAGGTGATGAGGAAGTAGTTGGATGTAGGAGAGTATGATAGAGTAGGAGGGAGGTGTATATAACTGTATACAATGTTTTAAAGTTTGGGAAGAGGGAGAAGGTGAGAACGTATTGGTGGATGGGAGGGGAGGGGAGGGGATAGTGAGGAGATGTGAGTGGATTGGATGAGACAAGTTGGAGGAGACTTATTGGCAAGAATAAGTGTAGGAGCACTGTGTGTAGGTGGGAATTGGGGGTAGGGTAGGGGAGCACAGTGAGCCCGCAGGGCGAACGGAGTGGGTTAGAACAGGTAAAATAAGAAATTCCAGAGACAATCAGTGAGCAGAAGACTCTTGAGTTGCCCTTGGAAGTTCCAAGAGAGTGGAGTATGATAGTTCAGCTGTATAATTGTTAAGGGATAGTAGAAAGGAAATAGGAGGACAGTAGATAAGTAGCGAGGGACAACCTTAGGAGCAGTCTAGTACAGCAAGGTAAGTGAAAGATAGTCTGGACTCCAATACAGGTGAGTAGGGATAATAGATGACCACACAGGCCGAGATTAGGGTGCCACCTAGTGGCCAATAGGTACAATACAGCAAAGCCCTGTGGTAAAGAGATAGCAAGAACAGATGACTCAAGTAATAGATCCTAAGGAGGGTAGAGTAGTTACCTGTCAGACAGGGAGGGGTTTGGCTGCTGGGTACCTGTCTCGGTGGTGTGATTATATACACCAGTAGGTTATAGAGAACAATGCAGTTTAACAGTAGTTCTAGGGTAAAAACATACTTCCTTATTTCCTTTGGTAACAGGGAATTTAAAATAAGACAGTAGGTTTCTTTGGGCTGCAGATGAGCTGGCTGAGTCTAAGAGTAAGGAGTCCTTATTGAGCAGGCAGGAAATGATTCCCAAGTCTCTATGCAGGAATGGAGATTGAAAGCTGTGTGTAACACCAGCTTTCAGCAACAGGCCCACTGGACATCTCCCCAGGCGGAGGAGATGATGGTGCATTAGACAGCTCCAATTTCTTCTGCGTTTTCTCAAAATAGGGTACTACACGTTTAAAATCTTGCTGGTGATAGATATAAATGTGTAGACATGTTTCCCTCTGCACTGACAGATAAATTCTGCACTTGCTGGAATGCCTTTTATTCCCAGGTATCTTCACTATTTTTAGCAGTCCATAAATGAAAAGCTGTAGGTATCATGACCTTAGTGGGAATTTCTTGCAAGCTTTGGCCACTTATAAAGCAGTGCAGAAATTATCTCTGGCAATCAGCCTTTATTTAGGTATATAGAATTTGTCTAGTCTATAGATTCAGAATATGGGTAGGTATCATGTGTCATAGATAACCCGCGGTAGTGGTGCTGTGGTAGCATTGTCACCTCAGAGCAAGACGTTGTCCCGATCGATTCTCAGCTAGAACGTCTTCTGTATGGAGGCATGCGTGAATGGGCGTGCCTTTGTTGAAGGTTGTGTGTCAGGGCTGGTAACCCGACATGTAAAAATCCACTACCAAACATTAGCAGACCGGAGTTCCGCTGTGGCAACCCCTAACCGGGATAAGCCGAAAGACACAACAACATCATGTGTCATAGATACAGCATCCAGCAATGGGGGACTAAAATACAAGATAGAGGTGAATTTTTTTTTAAAAAAATTCTGAGCAGATTTAGGGATTCTCTGAGGCTTTAGGTACTAAGGTGCAATAAAAGACAACCCAAATTTTAACTAAGTTGTCTTTATTTAGGTATATAGAATGGGACTAGGAAAAACTATGCTTGCCTGCATTCTTCGATGAAAAGCAGAAGCTGAACCCATTAAAATGTAGTAAATACTCAACAGTAGACGAGTTCCCATTGCGGGAGTCCAAACATGAGATATGGGAGATGATAGAAGGTAGGCTGCAAGCTTGTAGAATAGCCAGAGTAGGTCATCAGCTCCCAGCATCATGATGCCATGTAGCAGCAGTCATAATTCATAGACCACACAAGCCTTCACTAAAGATGCCATTGTATTATATGTCTCCTTAATATAGACTGCAAGATTGTCATGGAATTTTATTTAATTATTCATTTGCTTGTTAACTGGCTAGGTGAACGGCGTCATGACCTTTTTAATCTGAACCTTATGGTTTCAGAGAATTTTACCTAAGTTTTGCATCCTGATCATTCTGTGTTGCAAAAGAGAGGCGCATGTTTGATAACATTGCTAGAGATACTACTATGAATAATAGTGAAGGGTCATTTCTCTTTCTTAGATTCGGAGCTGAAAAAAAAAATCATTTGACCAGCTATAGATGTACTACTTGTTTGTAGTGCTATGGCTTTGTCAGGTGTGTGAAACATCAGTTGCTCTCATGACAGGTCTCTATTCAAGGGTCATTTACTCTGGCCAAAACTGTATTGTAAGTACTGGTATCTGTACAAACAACTAAAGGAACAAGACGTGCAGAAATCTTGCTAGCCATGGGAAATCATTAACCCTTCTACAAATAAGCCAAATTATGAATATTGTGTACAGAAGTACAGCTTAGTGGGACACCCACTTCCACAGGATGTCAGCCAGACAGTAAGTTAAGCAGATTCTCCCCAGGATGGATATGGTAGCTTCTGTATCAGCCACACACACTTAATCTCACCAGGTAGCTTGCCCATTATCCAACTTGGTAGTCAATTCTGGCAAAAAGTCTGAATGTTTGTCTGTTTGATATGCCAATCACAGCATATAAGAGAAACATTCAATTTTATCTGGAATATCTCTAAGTATTGTAGTATAAAAGCATGATCCCACCTGGAAATGAGTCAGGTGGGTAACAATGAGGCTATTCAATTAATAACAAAATATAAAAATCATCAATGATTGCAATGCTAGTTTTAGAACTTTGGACTTCGGAGTAAGGATTCCTTCTTTTACTAAGTTATTTTACTTAATTTGCATCCCATTTCTAGTACTCTCCCTCCATCAGATTCTGCAGAGATGGCAGAGTAAGATCCTTTACATTTTTTTGTGGATATGGATAGGCAGCTGAACTGGCCAACGGCCTTGTATGGCATATGCATTCTGAATTCAGATATGCACATTGGAGTATGAAATATTCAATTGTGAGTACTTCAGTTAATGTATGTCTTGTAAGGAATGTAGATTATTGGGATCTCCCATTTGTTAGTAGTGGAGCTCTGAGGCAATTAGAAAAGAACTAAGTATAGGTGCAAAAGTTATCAAGGCCTCAGTGAATAAGCCATCAACAGTTAAGGAGGAACAACACCCATTTTACCTGCTTATGCTTCACTTAGAAATCCTCTGTGTTATAAATTCTGAAGTGGCTGAAGTTGTAACTTATTCTGCTCTAGTGAAATCTGTAGGTGTAGGAACAACCAAGTATCACCTCCAGGTATCCATTATTACCCGTACACATGTGCATCAAAAAAAAAACAACAACATGTTGCCTACAGAGTAATAGAAGCTATCAGCTAAAAGACTGCAGAATTGACAAAAACTGTCAGTAATATTTCATCTCTGTCTAATACAGTTAGAAAGTCACCAAATATTAATGTACTTGTAGTGCAAGAAATGTTTAGATTATGCTCCAAAAAACAGGAAGAAATCACCATTCTGATGTAAGACAGGTACTTGATCATTATTAAGCATATCTAAGCACTGTTAAGATAAGGTCTCCTGCTAGAAATTAACAATAGACACTGCCAGAGAGCAAACAACAGATGCAGAGGATAAACCAGCATTAAAATCTGGTAGAACTTCCACCTGCCATACTTACATAGAAAAAAAATATTGCAAAGCAAGGTATCTGCCTGATGTCACTTAAACAGGGCTAAGTACTTTACTGGCTTTGAAAGGCATTGAAAGCTAGTTAAACGTGTGTGTGTGTGTGTGTGTGTGTGTGTGTGTGTGTGTGTGTGTGTGTGTGTGTGTGTGTGTGTGTGTGTGTAACTGGCAGTACACAGAGCAGATAAAACTCCATGCACTGCAAAGATTTATGGTTGGGTGTTACTCTTATTATGTGCTCCTGACATGGATGCCAAGATTCACCTTTAGAGCTTTGCTATTGACGTGACTGTATTAACATACATGTCTTGAGCACATAAGTTGGTTATGATAAGAAACTTGATCATAATTCTCTCACATTAAGCAAATCATTGTATTTTTCAAATTTTAGTATTGTGTCAACTAGCAAGCAACATGACAGAACTGGCTGGCATCATATGGAATTTCACGACAACTTGAAAGAAGCTGCTACTGACCATATCTGTCTAACCTAAATTGTTACTTGCAAAAAAAAAGTGTCACACCAATAAATGAAAGACAAGCATCACTGTTGTTTATGCATTGAGAAATACATTTATCCTTCATAACTTTAAACTCTTGATACAGTGAAAGTTGGATAATATAGTTTCTGCTTAGCTCAGGTCAAAATACTAAAAGAACTCAGATGAGCACACAGTAACAGCAGGTAGCTTACAGGAGAAATTTTAAACTTCAGAGCTAAAAATTAATTATTTAGTAGTACGAGATTGTGAAGTAAGAGCCCAATATGCTGAATGCTAGAAATTGCTTAGGAATTTAAACATTTCTGGGAATTCATTAATCTTGTGGCCACATCATGACCAAACTAACACTATTTACATTCTCAACATGATGAGTAGAAATGCTAATCAGATATGCATGCCACCTGGCCAGTGAGCACGATGAGCATCTCATCATGGCTGCAGAATAGGTACACAGCTAAATTCTGGAAAGCCACCTTGTAGCCACATTGAAATGCAAACAGGTGCACAGTTGTAAATGTTGATATAATCATCAGCAACAAATGCATGCATACAGAAATGAAAGTGCAAAGTGAAACTGTAAAGATATGTAACACAGATGAGTCTGGATTACAAGTTTCACTTTTCATAATTACAGAATTCATGGGGATAGACAACATTAAAGTGCAAACATAGTTGTGAACCAAAGCAATTGATGGAAAAGCATACCAAAGAAGCTGATATAGGAATACTGCACTTTTGATAAAAGGGAAGTATACACAACAGAAGTGCGATATAATAAAACAAAATGATATAACAACCTGCACCAGATCTGGCAACATTGGAGTAACAGCAGTAAACTTGTACTACACGGTGATTATCATTATGAATGGAATATATGTTACTGTGAGGGGAGAAAAATCTAGCAATTCAGTCCACATGCTGGCATTCCTTCAATCTACTGCAGAAGTCAGAATGGAAGGGGTCATAAAACACACACACCTTGGAAATGTAAGACATGTGCAGATGGATTAGTAATGAAAAGTACATGATAGTCGTCAAGGGAACTGAACCCAGACTCCCACACTTGAACATTGCATACCACTGCATTAGCAAGGGGAGGCTCTGCAGCATTTTGGGGTGTCTGGGACATAATACACATAGATGGAAAATGTGGTAATCTAGAAGCATAAAAGCTATGAAACTATATACAACCTCAGGTACATTTTGTAATGACACATTAAAATCATTGCATAAGTATAATGCTCTGTTAAAGAGATTAGAATAATGACAGTGGCATTGCTTTATTACAAACTGGAATGCACATTGAAGCCTAGCTTATTTGTGTGACTGATTATCTCATGCCACCAATTTCTGTCTTACATACCATTAGGAGCCCATTTTCCACAACTGCCTATCACAACAATGGCAGAAGAATCAAGAAATCTAATCATATGAAAAAGTGACAACCAGCCCTACATAATGTACTTGTTCTTATTATATGATTTAGAGGAATTAAACACATAATACTGTCAAAAGAGAAACACACATAAATGGAATAGAACTTCATGACCATATCGCTGATATGCTCTGCACCATTGCATTAACAAGGCATGCCATCAAAGCAGTAGTAGAAAAAAGGGACTGAAAAACACATTTCTATGGATGGATGGATGGATGGAACATATGATAGGCTAATAAAAATACAGTTACTGGGTTTCCAAACCCTGCTTTTTTTCCATAGGAAATTCTACATTCTAAGCCATTAGCAAGGGAAGCCTCACAAGAATATATACTGAAAATGTTTGAATATACACATATCAGAAAAATGTTGGACCGATGCTGAAGAATAAAAAATGAACAGTGTTCAAGAACAACTTTCCAAGCATGAAGGTAGGGGATTAAAACTCATCAGACACTGCACACAACTGAGACATGGAAGCTATCACATGCACATATAATTTTCACCATATGAGATATTTGAATGGCTTAATATAATGATTATTGTCAGACTGATACAACTTAAACCTTGTTAGAAGGGAACCTAAGCCTGACTAAACAATATTCAGACACAGTATTGAAAAGGTTGTTTGTAAATACACATGTGAAGAGAATGTTAGAAGACTATGGAGGACAATTAAAATGAGCCTTGTACAAAACACAGTAATAATCTTGGACTCACAATCCCCCTTTAATTACTGACAATGTAGAAATCACATTATTTCTATATGCATGGAAGCTGTGAGAATGCAAGTATTAATGATGCCTTATGTCAGTACTGCCTGGTGTCACTCATTGGTGTTCACCTCAGTTGCACAACAGAAGCACTTCACTCCAAAATTATCCACAATCATGTTTGTTCTAGTCGTCTATATTGCCACATAAACCATTTAAATAGATATTGCCCCCAGCAATCAGTATTAATGCATTTACAGTATTAATGCATTTACTTTCTTTGACTGCTGCTGATTTCCCCAGACCTTCATGACATCACACATGCATCAAAGTCGAGCATAACTCTTACCCCACTTCAATGCAATCTTATATTGCAGTGGAACATAATAAATGCCAATCTAACTGCCCTTCCATTAACACAAACAAATGTGAGGATGCAGCACACGGAGTAGAATTTTCTCCTGCTCCCTCCAACTGACTGTTGCAGTTATTCACAATTCACTGCTGCTTTTAACTATATATTTATTATATTTGCTCTGCCCAGAGCTGTTTAGATTTTAAGCAAAGAAGCAGCATTTAATTGAATTTTTTCACCCTACATTTGTTTCCAGTCATTTAAATTATTTGTAATATTCCTCGTCATTGCTGGCCTGTGTTTTCACTCTAGTCTGCATGAATTGCTGCTGCTGTATTGAGTCTAGCTAATGTGAATGCTTAGGCCATGATTGTGTGGTTTGAAACTGTACAGATCCATTTTTATTGACATACACAAGTAAAGGTATTGTACCCAGTTTGTAATAAGCTATTGAACTTGGCATTGCACTTCACTTTGTACAGTATCAATAATTGCTTCTAAAGTTACGTTGGTGTTTTTTGTATTTGGATATTTTTTTTAAGTTACTGAGATAAATGGTTCCACTGTGATATCATGAAACCCAGCTGCTCTAAAAATCAAATGCCTGGCACTAACTCAATAAACAAACTTGAATACACCATCTAAATACCTATACTCGAAAATAATAAAATTAAATAAAGCATTTTTGTCAGATGTCACTTACCTCTGCACTCCAGTCTGAGGGTGAAACCTCATGCCACCTTATTTTTACTTCCCTTTAAGGTCATTTTAAATAGTTGAAAGAGTGATGTTTTGCAAATGAAATGTTTTTCATTGTTCAACACATTACAGTCTTGTTGACTGCAGCAGACACTGTAGTCTGAACCCACAGACATTTTACATCTGCAATAAGCAACTAAGAGCAAATACTATGCCAAGTGAACATGTCTAAGCAAAAAGAAATGAGCATTCGCACATTAAGCAGCTGATGGCACTTTGAGTAAGACTATGGTAATTAGGTGCACCTACCTGCTTTAATTTCATGCCTAAAAGAAAATTCTTCTATGAAACCTCAAGGTGAATTTGCAAATTAACAAGGAGAATTTAAGTTTTCAGTATGAGAATAATGTAATTTTTGATGGATATTCAGTAGCCAACAAACAATATTATGGGACATTGATTTTGATTTGCTGCACAAGTACTTTGCACTAATTATACCAGCAATAAAAATCAAACATGCTGTCTGTTATATAAAGAAATTATACAGAGGGACAAGTTTTGTTGTACTAAAATGATACATTTTAATACCCTGTTTGTGTAAGATATTTAAGTATCTGAATTTCAAAAGCTAACCAGTTGGATTGTGTGTTGTGCTATAGTTTCTAGGCATATGATTTTTTAATAGTCATATAAATTTGTGTTTTCTTCAGACTAAGGAATTATTGATATTTCTTCTCTGGCAGGTATTCAGAGAATGGCCCAATATGTTGTTAATGCGTAACATGCATCTACATATTTTTTATCACTAAAAGAAGATATAAACAAATTACTTTTAAAACAGACCCTCCTTAACATGAATGCTGAAGAAGAAAAAGGCCTCATTTTTGATAAAATAATATACCAGGGTACACCTAAGGTTATTTGAGAATGTTTACTTAGTGAATCAGAGCTTAGTTGGAAGCACTGCATATGTCTTAAAATAAACCCTGAAAAAATCATTGTTATGAGTGTCATATTTAATCTTGGTTTAGGGAGACAGATGGGTGGACAAGCAGTTTCCTGTGGGAGGCAGCTTTGACTCTTTAGACTTGGAACAATATATTTAGGGCTGACTATCACAATACTTTTGGAAAACCAAGAGCCATCAGAAAATATTAGTGTTTAAGTATGTTATATAAAAAACTTTTTTCCAAGGTGAGGTCTGAGATGATGTAAGGCACAAAATAATAAAATATAATATACCAATGCTATTGTAGGCTGGACAGATATTAATATAGCCTTTTTATATGCCAAGTTCCAAGAATAATGAGAACAAAACATAGCAATAATGAGAATAATTTGAATGTCATTGTGCTTATTTTACTGTGCAAATTAATACATCCACACCTGGCAGCATTTATTAAAACAGCCTAGTTAGACTTTTGTGTAGCTATTGTCATTTGATCAGCAAAAGGATATTATCAGTAATCTATGATTTATGAGCTAAGCCTGCATGTGTGTGTGTGTGTGTGTGTGTGTGTGTGTGTGTGTGTGTGTGTGTGTGTGTGTGTGTGTCCATGTAGGTGAGTGTCTGTATTCATGTGCGCATATGGTTATATGTGTGCATGTATCTGTGTGTCTGCATGTGGTGACCACATTTTAAAGGGACAGAAGACTGTTAGGTGCAGCTACACTATTAGAGCCTTCATGATTGTAATACATTTAGGTGGTCAGGCATTCTAAGATATGCATTGACTATTAGGGATCAACATATAAACACAAATATAAGGAGGTAGAGGTGCCCACTGTCCTTCCAGATATGTATTATTAGTCATGTACAGTGGATAAAGGAGACTGAAAGTGGAGGGGAGAACAGTGACAGTCCCAGGAGTGCTCTTTAGTTCTACAATATAGAATGAAGCACATCAGAACGAGGGATAAACCACCAGGACAACAGGCCAACAGAATTTTTGTTATAGTTTATATATTATGGGGTATCATCTTGCAGGAATATGGTGCAGGGTACATATTATGCGTTAGTGAGTACTGTCTTACAGGAATATGGTGCAGGGTACATATTGTGGGTTAATGGGTACTGTCTTGCAGAAATATGGTGCAGGGTACTTATTATGACTTACTGAGTACTGTCTTGCAGGAATATGGTGCAGGATATATACTGGGGGTTACTGGGTACTGTCTTGCAAGAATATGTCATAGTTTACATTTTGTGAAAGACTGGGTATGGTCCTACAGGAATTTACTGTAGGTTACATTTTATGGGAACTGTGATGGTCCTGAAGGCATATGCTGTAAATTACATTTTATGGGATGTTGGGTACTGTTGCAAAAGAATATATCATAGTTTATATTTTGCAGGTTACTGGGTTTTGTTCCATTTTATGGAGTACTAGCTTCTGTCCTGCAGGAATATGCTATAGTTTATGTTTTGTGAGGTACTTTGTACTCTCCTGCAGGAATATGCTATAGGTTACATTTTGAGAGGTACTGGGCACAGTTCTGCAGGAATATGCTGTAGCTTCCATTTTACAGGTACTAGACACTACTCTGCAGAAAATGCTGAAGGTTACAGTTTATGGATTATTGGGTGCTGACATACAGAATTGTCATCATTTTCATTTTGTGAGGTACTGGGTAGTATACTGTAGCTTACATGTTGTGGATTATTGGTTATTGTTCTGCAGGAATATACTACCGTTTGCATTTTATGCAGTACCGGATATTGTTCTACAGATATATGTACTGTACTTTTTACATTTTGTAGGTTTCTTGGTATTGTCCTATAGAAATATGCCAGAATTTGCACTTCATGGGGTACTGGACACTGTTGACTGTGGGATGAAACAGTTGTTTTGGATGTCTAGTCAGGAGATGCACTTTCAGTTACACTGTAATACAACGTGTGCAAAAGATCCATAATACCCCTCTATATGTTTGAATGTTCAGTGAGCACATTCCAGATCTTCCTTGCTAGGTGATAAATAGAGAATGGCCAATCTTGAGATGTGTTGTGCTGTTGTTCACTGGTAATACAAGCTAGCTCCCATGGCATGCTGCATTTATATTAGTTAATGTTTATTTTCCACACTGCAGTTTGGATTTCTTTTTTTTTTCTGACAACATGTAATCACAAAGGCTGATAATAATACCTTAAGAGTTAAATTATCAAAAGACAGAGAGAGAAATTATAAGAAAACTCTTTGAGTATGCTGCTACTATTAGAGATGCATATGGATATTACATCCATTTAAGTGGCTGTATGTTGTTTTTTTTTCTTTCTTAACTCTGATTTATTCAAACCTGACATGAACTTTTCTGGCAAATGAAGCAGGTCTGAATTTATGGCCAGATTTTCAAGTTGTTTCCTGTTTTGGTGGGGGAAGGTCTTTAATGATACATCATCAGAATAAACCAGAAAAAAGCCTTCCTGATTCAAGTTATTGGGCATGCACATAACTCTCAACTATCCAGACTTTTGCAGAATGTCCAGATTTTTGCTTGATATTTTTGGTCTGTTCCTTATAAAATTTGTGGTTGTCTGGCAAATCGTTGTGAAGTGAAGTAACTAAATAATGGCATACATTTGAGTTTTATACTTCATATCCTTCAGAAAATGCATGCTAATACAAATCATGTTATTCTAGTAACTTTTCAAGTTTATAAGAACAATATTTAAAATCTGTCCCTATTTGGGGGGCTTTGTAGCCCCATTATTTTAGGGCTTATCCAGATTTCTTGCGCTAAGAGGTTGAGAAGTATGGTCATGTAAAATCAGAGTTTTGGCAGAATGGCAATGTACTTTTTGTACATCACAGACTTTTAATATCATGGTAGGTAGGTGTCATGCCAACAAAGGTCAAAGACCTTCTCTATCACATATGGTTCTGAAAACGAAAAGCTTCAAATACAAGGTTGCAGGAAAAAAACATGGGGTTGGATTTTTAAACGGCTAATTTCTGCACTGCTATTGTGTGTGTGCTTTGGGCCACAAAACACACACACAATAGTGTGTTAATTTGTATTCAATAAATTGCTCTACACATCACGTAGGGACACCAAACAAAGGTAAATAGCACAGTATGTTAATGAAAGCTTAAGCAGGTGAATTACATTCTAATTAAACAATCCAGTATGGCATAGCCATTCAGGAATCTGAAAAGTAACCATGTAGAGATGGTGTAGCCCTTTGCCATGAACACTAAAACTTATTGAAATACAGCCACCATCACATTTAAAAAGATTAGCAATGTTAGGGGGCTGCTGATGCTCTTTTGCATGTGTATGAGCAACAGGCTCAAATCTATCTTGCTGAAGCTGCTGACAGACCTTGTCCAAGGAGAAAAGGGATGTTCAGACTCTGTTTAACATATTATGGACTGCATGATATTTGTAATAGTACAGTGATGCAGGGCTGATAGGGAGACACTACATGAAACCTCTGCTTCCTCCACCTCAGACCCAGGGAAAATGGAGGAGAACATGTACCAGTGGAAACTAAAGAATGTGTAGCATTAAGGATATTAGCTGCTAATACATTCAAGAGACCCACAGTGGCTATACTAGTGGTGACACAGGCCTCAGTCTCCAGAATATTGCACCAATGTCTTCATGCTGTGCTTATACATACAAGGGAGTACATCTATTTTCTGCACATACCAAAGGAGAGAGCAGAAACAATGCAGGAATTTAATGCTGTAACACAGTTCCATGAGGTCTTGGGCCATAGACTGTACTCAGATAGAAATAAAAGCCCCACCTGGTAAACAAGGAACAACATACATCAACAGGAAGTGGTTCCACTCAATCAACTGCCAGGATGTCTGTAATACCTGAAGGATCATCCTTAATTTCTGAGCATTCAGTCCAGGCAGTTACCACGACTCACACATATGGCACACCTCTCAGCTTAACACAACGTTTGCTGAGGGGGGGGGTGTTCCACAAGGCTCTCTACTGGGTGGTGCAGGTTATGCACTGAAACTGTGGCTCATAAAACCATCAGAAATGCACATACAGGATTCAACAATGTCCATGTTCAAACTAGAAACTTCATAGAGTGTATGTTTGGCACACTGAAGCCTTAAGCTATGTTTACCATGCTGAAGTATGGTTCCACTGTGTAGACAGATCAAGGGGTGCCCTGCAGTATGATTCAGACACCTGTGCAGAAATTCTCACAGTTTGTGCCATTTTACACAATATCATCTTGAGGAAACAGCTGCAACAGGGACAGCAAGGTTCAGGACCACATATTTCTGGACTACAGGCAGGGCCAGCACCTCCAGCACATACAGATGAGGATTCTGTGTGAAAACCTCCAGCTGCAGAAGGAGCCAGCAGACTTAGCCATGCACAATTTCCCCTTGCCTGCCTAACAGGCAAATGACAGCATACACACTTATCACCTAAGACTCAATGGTTAGTGCACACATTCAGTAACTAAAAGGCAAATTATAGCATACACACTCATGAGCAAAGGAATACACATAACAATCTAAGCATATACAAATATATAATGTGATGCTATCCAATGTCCACAAACTATACTTACCCTTGTAATGTTTGTGTATGGATAGCATAAGACAAAGACAGCCCTAAAGCACATGACTCATAACTGCAGTAATGTCAAGGTAAATGTGGAACCTATAGTATATGAACAAATGTGTAAGGAGCTAAACTACCTGCATACTGTCAGTCTCTAGTACCTACTCATGCTGTGCGTCAGACATATATGCAACCCTAAGTCAAACCCAAATTACCAAAGCCCATGTCACAGTCGTCATCATTTGCACATTGCTGGGGGGGGGGGCAATAGGCCAAGACTGACACCAAAGTAGTGAGTGTCCATGAGCAAGAACCACAGAAGATTCATTAAGTTATGAAATATCTCAGGGCATTAACAGGAGATATATCCCAATCAACATTAAGGTTTTCTTAACTTACATTTGTGAGGTATGAGCAGTTTTTGTGAAATGTGCTTGTGCACGAGTGCAGTTGCATGAACACAATCAAGCTCTGTGCTAGCACTACATCCTGCCATGTTGGGCAGTTGCGAGCCATGCATGGTAGAGTTGGCAGTTCAGTGTTGTTGCTTCTGACCACACAAACTGCCTCTGCTAGGAGTTGCACTACCACTCCCATGTTGCAAGTTCAAAGTGGGGGTGCTACCCGAATATGAGTAATGCCTACTGGAAAAAATCTCTTCATGACTACATCCAGGACTACAACCCCGCAACATACCATGTCTGGGCATGGACATCTCAATCACTGACTAAACAGTAGAAGTAGTACCAGTACAAGAGCGGGATCTGGCACAGCCATGTAAGCTAATATCAGAGGATGTTGTAGCTCTGCAAACAAGTTGATGCCAGCCCTCTCCAGCAGATGTTCCATCACAAATACTGCCCAATCCAGTTTGTCACTCATTCTACCCAATTAGTTACCCACATGGTTTCAGCAGTCACACAATAGCAAATGTATTTATTTAACATTTGTTTACCGGGAAAGTCCGACTTAGAATGAGCCAATTTTCAGCGGAAACTTGGGGGGAAACATTACATACACTATGTCATTATAACATGGGAGGAAACTGGAGCACCCGAAGGAAACCCACATGAATCCAGAGAGGACATGCAGACTCCCCAAAGAAGGCACCCCAGCCAAGAATTGAACCATAGGACCTCTTGCTGTGAGGCAACAGTGCTAACCGCTTTTCCACTGTGCCATCCAATGATAATACAATACAGTGATGTAACCACACTAACTTGGAAAGCACAGCAAGAAATGACATATGTGCAGTATACCAGCAGCGAATCTTTAAAATTATATACATGTCAAAATTCTTTTTTCATTGCCTATTGAAATGCATTCAAAATATAAACGTTAGCAGTTTCTGGAAGACAAACATAACTTATGAAATAATGTAGTAATTTGTAGACCAATCTCCTCCATGTAACTAGCAGTAATGGTTTGTCTATATCCAGTCAGTCTCCCCTACTTTCACTTCCATAGTTGCACCATTAACTTTCTATAGTGCAAATTAATCCCTCTAAGCACTGTGAAGATGCAAATGAGGTGTGAAATCATTAGCATTCCTGAATACCAAAAAAAATCACTTGGTGCAGGGGCTGTAAACATGGTGTAAGTAGCTACATGACTGCATGCACATGCCCTAGGACGGCAGAGATGACCAGTAACAAATGTTAGGTGCTAATGTCTTACAAGTGTTAATGATTACTCTGACTATAGCAACAAGCAATACTGAAGAGACTCTTGTCTCTGAAGTGCTTGTATCATGCACAGTTGACGTAAAATAAAAACTGTAAGCACCTTGAGAGCTATGAGAACAACCTTAACAATATTGATATCTTCTTACTAAGAGCATGCTTTTCATCTTCTATTTAAAATATGTATGAAATGCTGATCAGCTATATTACACATTGAAAAAAGATGCAGATAAATGACCATGACATTGCATTTCTGTAGTTAAGCTGAGATTAGGGGAAAATGCTCAGAAAATCAAAGGAAGAAATAGCTGGCAGTGTTGGCAACCTGACATTAATATGGTGCAGGCTATTATTAGTGTAAAGTATTTGTCAATATCACATTGATCTAGACATGTTCAAGCAAATGAGAAAGGAACCTTTTCTGGGCCTGTGCTGATGGCAAAGTGAGATAAGGAACACAACAGAGTGTGTGCTGTTATTGCACTGACTTGAGGGTTTAGTCCCAGATAGTGCGCTGTCTGACAGAGTTAATGCATATTTTCTGAGCATATGATTATTTTGTAAAACACACAGGTCTAACAAACTTCACAATCTTGCCTTTCAGTATTATTCCCCAATATTTTAATACTGACAATTTTTTGTCTGTTCCTTATTTGCACAGGTTTTGGCAAAGTGCACTGTTGACTGTCAGCATTTTTAAGCAGTGAAGGAGAAACAACTGCCCAACATGCAAACTGAGAAGTGTAATTTGGCATGTTATCAGCAGCACATTCCACAATGGCATAGGTGTGTTTTGCTACAGCAGTCTGAGCAGCAGTAAGAGAAGAAATTCTACATCACATCTATGTAGCATTGTAGCACACAGAGTAAATGAAATGAGTTTAAAGAAACAGGAAAGAGTTTTCAGGGTTTGAATTCAGCTTGAAGCCCCATGCTGTCTGGAATGTTTATAGTAGATGTGAAAATGCAGCTTATTCTTTGCTGAGTGAAATATAAATTGTTATATATGTTTTGTGTCTGTATCATTTCCACTCTGCTTAGCGGAGAGCAAACAGAGCTTACAGGTAAAGGAAAGTGTGAACAATTTTATTTTTGTAATATCGATTAAGGCAAACAGTTTTGTCACTGATACATGGTATTTATAATGAGTGAGTGATGTGCACATGACATAAATCTCTTTCTATGGCACAAGCTGTTAATGCAGTAACTTTGGACCTTTAACAGAGTTGCTCTGACATTCATAGGTTCATAGGTTCATAGGTTCATACTAGGCTATCTGCCCAAGGGCATTTATAAGCCTAGCCCATAGTTTTGTGGCTTACGCCACTTTCATCAGAATTTCATATGCCTTTTTATTCTGTTTCTTGCCTTCTGCAGATGCTCGCTGCTGAGCGGCACACACTCAAGCTTACCTGCTTAAGGAAAAAAGTGAAAAAATTTGTTTGGGGAGCTTTCAGTAGTGCAAATAGGTTTATTGCAATGTGCAGACATCAGAACTCCAGACAGTACTAAGTGGAGAACATTCATTAACTACGTAATTATCTCTGTGGCACAAGGTGCATGTGCAGTGACTTTAGAGTGCGAATGTGATCATGGGTTCAAATCCAGCTGACACTTACTTTTCCAAAGGGTGTCAGAATGTAATTTATTACACTTTTCTTAGGAAGTTAATACTACATACAAATAGCTATCATAATTATGTTTATTGCAAGAAATGTCTCATTAATGCTTTAATAAATACATTTTTCTAAGTAGCATATTTCATAAATGATTTATTTATGAGACAAAGTCGAATGCATGTGTAATTGCTTAAAAAGGATAATTATGACAATTAATTAAAAATGCACTTGTATATCTATGAGGGGCAGAATACTTAAGTCAAAATCATCTTCTCACCTTACATAGTCCAAATCTGTTCTATGTGTGGTGAAGTATGTATGTATGTATCATACCCCAACCTGTATTAATCAGCTGGAAACAGTAATACTGCCCCAATGTATGGGAAAACATTTCACAGGACTTCCAATAAGTCATACACATACAGGTCTATCTGAAGTATATTTCCATTTATATGAATGCAGTTAATCCTGTTTGAAATTCTGCATGATGTCTTCCTTCAGTTTGATTTCCACATTGATTAACTAACTTTCTACAGTGTGTAATTTCAACAAGTTATGTTGCAAGTCATCCTATTTAACCTTCAAAGCACCAAAGATAACAGTCAAAGCCATTGATCCTGTTCGTGTTAACCATCTAAACAAATGTGAATAAGCTGTGCATCAGACATGGCAAATGTCACTGCTGTGTTTTACACCTTCATTGTTGTTTGGTATAATACCTTTGTCAATCTGCACAACTACGTCTCTGTGCTTTCCATTGTGCAAATGCAATTGGCATAGTTGAGCATATTTGCACACTAGTTTAACTGTGAGAATTTAAATGTGAGATTGGAATTTGACACCAGTTGCTGCTTGACTTCTACTTCTTCTGTTCTCAGGCTTGACAAGGGAGTGCCTCTGATGTCCCCTACCCTACCTATACCCAATCATGGTGTCCCCCAATCTTTTGTGTCCATCACCATCCTTGTCTGTCTTGTTTGTATTGTATATCTGCACCTGATTCCTCCCCTAACCTTCCTACCTGACCCTCACATTCCTAAGCACATTGCCGAGTATTTCTCTCTATTTGAAAGCAAAAATAAAATAAAACATCAGCACCTGTCCCACAAAAAATAATAACCCATACATATGTGTCCACTTTACCTGTATGTCTTCTTGATGCACTTGATTTGATACAATTGGATGTACAACATTATTCTGTTGTTGCCACCTACCGTTGGTGTGGTGACAGTCCAAATTCAATAAATTGTGGCTACACTTCTACATTTATCTTGTGAAGAAGTGGATAGCTATAGTTCTGTCCCACTAGCTTCTTCCAAATTTCTCTGTTATTTCTCCTGTGGCCTTAACCAAGTGACTGTAAGCATTTCTGTTCTTAACTGCTCTGCAAGAAAGACATCTCCCCAGTTCTACTTTGTACTTATATGATGGCAGAGGCCTTCCTTATCCATTTTAATAGATAAAAATTATGGGCAAATAAAGTACAGCTGATTGAATGACTTCACATAGATGGAGCTCAACAACTGTGATAGTTCCACTGTGGCAAATGTGATTTATAGCCATATTGTTATTTGGAAGAATTGTACAGCTTGATGTTCAGTTCTTGCATAGGGTTCCATTTTGTGCAAACATACTGACATCACACAACAACCATTACGTCTTCCTTGATATGTTGCATGAGTACATGTGAGTGAAGGTTTGGATTTCATGGCAGTAGGCGTTGGTCTGACAATGTCATGGTGAGAATGGTACTTTGGCACATGGATTGATTACTGTGGTGTACATGAGTACTCTAGTTCTTGGATGGTATGTGTACAAAAATGCAAAGAAACATTCTTTGCATGGAGCATTGATATAGAACTGATCACATTTGTGTGCACATGAGCATACTCATTTAATAGCCATCAGTCTGACATGCTGATATGACATGATTATTAGGGATCCTTTCTTAATTCACACACTAATTTAATTTGTTTGTGACAATTCCCATTGCTACCTCCTGTGGCAGATGCCAACAATACACAGTTATGGGGAATACATTGCATCATAGTGTGGTGTTTGCATCTGTTCTTATCTGTCTGCACAATGCCTGTGCCAATCAGGCGTGCCTTACACAAGGGTATTATGTACATCACACTTTGCTCCCACATTTGTAAAACTGCGCACACTTACATATGGGATGCATAACAATTAGAATAGTGAAGTGCATAATTTCCTGTAAGGGTGATCCTCCTCATAGATGAGGTAGGTAGGTTTACTGGGTTCGAGTCTTGCAAAAAGAGATTGTGGCTTCTGAGTCATTCCTATTTTCTAACATGTTATATTGACGAAATGCACTCAATGTGAATATTCGATAATGCCTGTACTGTCCTTGTGAAATGTCATCTCAGCTCAGCATGTCCATGACATTCATATGTCATGTAATTCCTCTATGTTAATTTGTGTAACTGTCACATCCTGTAATATCATATCTGCTTTTTATCACCTGTATTTGCTCTGGAAGTGTGACCACCATTAATTATTATGACATGCATATTACAAAATTTTCTTGGTACAAAACTGTCTTTGTGACACAAGCATATTCACATCAATTATCGTATTAGCATTTGAACATTTACCCCTCCCCTTACATATTCCTGTATGCATCTCTTTGATTTCTGCGAACATTTTCCACAGTACAATTTCCCTGCTTGGTAACCCATGTATTGTGGTCACCCTTGCCATTTCCCCTCCCCTCTTACTTATTTCTGTATTCATATGTTTGCTTTATTAGTACACTTTCCCTGCATGTGTACAGCTTGCATTACTTTTTATTTATTTATTTATTTGCAGTTTGTTTGCCAGGATGGTCCATTGGGCCATGAGGAGCCCATTTTCAATGGAGTCCTGGGGAGAAAAGCTCCAGCAAAAAAAAAATACAAATTACTTAATAGAAGCAAGTTATAACAATAAAAAGTACAGCAATACAGGTAAATGGCATTAATAAAATGCAAAAGCAGAGAAATCTTTAAAAAAGGCAATCAAAGTCATATACATAGGTTGTCAATTCCATCAGTTGCTTAACAGAATTGATAGAGAAGGGGGAAAGATTTAGTTTAGAGTTTGGTAAGGAGAAGGTTGTGAGAGATCATATCAAAGGCCTTTGAAAGGTCTAGTAGGAGGGTAGATACAACGTGGCTGGAGTCATGGGGTCTATATGAATAGGAAAAAATGTGAACACTCATAATCTCGAAAGTACCAGACCTCAAAGTGCTTTTTCTGAGATCGCGGTGCAGTGAAGAATGGAATATTTGCCCTTTCCTTGCTGTAGTGCGATCTCAGAGTTGGAATGTATAGTTAGCAGGAGGTGTGGGGGGCACAGCCCCCCACAATAGCAAGTTCGAGGTCCGGTACTTTCGAGATTGTGGGCGTTTGTGGTTTTTCCTATTTGCTTAAATGATATAGACCCGGAGTCACGGGCTTTGTTAACAGTTTCTAGGAAGGAGAGGAGAGCAGTGCTAGTGCTAGTGCTATGGTCAGGTCTGAATCCATGTTGTCTGGGAGTTAGAAGTTGGGTGTTTGTGAGATAGGGTAGAAGTTGAAGGTGGATGCATTTTGTAGCTTCTCACTCTTTCCATGCAAGCATTCTGAACAGGTTTGCCCATAGCCAAACTTATTTGTTTTCTCTGTGTGCTCATTCTACTCAAGATGTTTTCCTGGCTGAAAACATTGTTGCTGGCTATGAAAACCTGCTTGTGTAGGCTTTGGCTAAAGCTGACATAATTGTTCATGAATCCCACTGTGATCTGTTATTTTGCCAAAGTTATATATAAAATTATTGTACTACTGTATTCAGGCTTTATAAGCCATTGAGCAGTCTGCACCAGAACCATGAATAAGTGCAGAAGCCTTCTGACTCACCCCTATAGAAAAGGGTGCATTGTTAGGTGAAATATGTTTGCCATTATCTGTATGTTACTAAAAATATTACAGTTACTACAGATTGTAGGAGGGGAGACTGTATGCCTTATACAATGTAAATGTTTTTAACAAAGTATTATGTAAAGTCTAAAGACAAGGGTCTGTGCTTCACACCAGTCCAGCCACAGTAAATGGATCATGTGCATCAGTGTATTTAAATGTTGAGAAATGTATTCTACAATTTATGTGGTACAGGTTAATGCTAACACATCACTAATGATTCATTATTTAATTCTATAACTTATGTGGCACAGGTTAATGCTAATGCACCACTAATGATTCATTATTTAATTCTACAACTTATGTGGCACAGGTTAACGCTAACACACCACTAATGATTTATTATTTAACTTTCAAAGGTGGGCAAATTAATGCAAGTGTTCATATTTTGCTCTGCCTTCCATGAGAACCATAATGACACCCCCCCTCCTACCATTAGCAGATTTAAAATATTCTTTCTAGGTCTTTTGAGACAAAAGTGAATTAGAGTTTCTACCATTTTGCTGAAAGTAGAATCTAATAGCTCCTCCTTCATGAGTATTAGAACAAGTATCTTCTGACTACAAAGGTGGTGAGGGGCACACAGTTAAAGATGTTGTGTCTCAATCCAGCTGAGATTTATGGGCAGGTTATATTACACCGCTTCTGATGAATAATGCTTACATTATCTGCACGTTTGAGCCCTGGAGAGATGATGCTGATCCAATGATGACCACATGTCTGAGTTATGATTTACTGAAGCAGGACTGCGCGTGGATAGACACAGCTGCTTCTTCCTTCTTAACAAAGTATAACCCTTTTAACATAATATAGCCTCAAAAGTGCTTAGTTAAGAGGGAGTGAGATGGAGACACCCACATAGGAATGCCCCCTCCCCTGCACACTGGCACATTTGCTAGTGTTACAAAACTGAGTTACTTGGTTTTTTGAGTAACCATGATTCAGGTGGTTACAGTTCAAAATTTTATACTCTCCCAAATCACATTTATAAATGTAGTCTAATAAACAGTTCATTGGTTTATGTGAGCTACATACTTTGAAGTTTCTATACACGTGTTTAATTTACCAATAAAACAGCATCAAAAAGTGAGAGTTAAGGACTGATATGCAAGAGATTTTGTAGGGGATCACTGTATGTTGTTGGGGATTGGTACACATACACACACACACACACAAAACACACACACACACAACACACACACACACACACACACACACACACACACACACACACACACACACACACACACACACACACACACACACACACACACACACACACACACACACACACACACACACACACACACACACACACACACACGCTTTGTGCAATAGGCAGAGAAGAAATATTATGGAGAGAAGTGTAATATTTAATTTCCTTACAAGACGAAGTCTGCATGAATTTACTCATTTAGTCAAGGTACAAAAAAGAAACACAATGCCGCGGTGGTGCAGCGGTAGCGTTGTTGCCTCACAGCAAGAGGTTGTCCCATTCGATTCTTGGCTGGAGTGCAGGGAGTGCCTTCTGTATGGAGTCTGCATGTCCTCCCCGTGGTTTGGTGGGCATTCGAAAGACATGCGTATATGGCCGTGCCTTTGCTGAAGGTTGAACGTCGAGCTGGCACCTTGGCATTTGTGAAAATCTACTGCCGATCATTAGTGGACCGGAGTTCCGATGGGGCGACCCCTAACCGGGAAAAGCCAAAAGACAACAACAACAACAACAAAAAAAGAAACACAATAATCTGTGGCAGAAGGTAATGCCTGACAATGACACCCCTAAATACCTTGTGCTAAGTCACCAAGTGTGCAGATGACTACCTCAAAATAGTTAAAATACATAAGTCATTGATTGTCACTGTTGAAGTGACACCCCTAAACACTGTGCAAAAATGGGAGAAAAGGGTTGTGGATGGATGGATGAATCTGGCCTGCTCATATTCATATGGACCAAGCCCTCCCTTTATCACTGCACTGTACCTGGTGTACTAGGTGCATCTGACTGACATTTTAATTTAGTGACTTCTATAGGGGGTCTTCTGGTACATGTCAGTTATGGTTCAGTATTTCTTTCAAGCAGTGGCATATTAGTGACCTCTTTCGGCCTTCCCTGTACTAGACTGACTGCTAGCTTTTTTGTCATATAAAACTACCTGTCAGCTTGTACCTTTGGTACCCTCAGCTTCTTTGTTGCTGTCCTTTCAACTCCCCACATGCTCCTTTTAACATTTTGCATGAATTTTCTTTTTCTGTAATTGTTAGTGTCAGTTTCTTATGTAGCCACATTGCCTTTCTCCTCCTTTTTGCCTTTTTGCCTCTTCCTCAAAACCTTATCATATCCCTAGGTAATCTTTCTTTTACTTTTACTAGTAGATTATTTACATCCTCTGTTCCCAGTTCATATTTAACAGGTTATTGAGCTGTGCACATCAACCAGCAGATTTAAAAGCTGATAGATACTTCACTTTGCTATACTTCTCTTTGGAACTGCAGAGTATATTGGAGCTTTTAAAGCTACCAAGCACTTTCACACTCCTCTGTGTTGGCTGCTATCTATGTTGCAGCATAAGAGTAGACTAAGCTCCAGAGGTGTATAACAGAGTATATCAGCTCCAGAGGTGTATAACAGACTATATCAGCTCCAGAGGTGTATAACAAAAGATGCCTTGCACTTTCAGATGATGGAATAAATGCATAAAATTATCTTTTAGCTGAGTTCTGACTGCAATCATTATGTGTTACAAGAATGTTAAACAGTCATAGCCAGCCTTCGGCATAGGCCAACTAGGAGGCCGCCTAGGGCGCCGGTCCGGCAGGGACACTTCAGTAAACTGGATGGTGTAAATAGACCAGAATGGGGGCACCAGGTGGTGTGTGTGTGTGTGGGGGGGGGGGGTACTGTGGAGCCCCTTTGCCTAGGGCACAACTTGACCTAAGGCTGACCCTGTAAACAGTATTTCATGAAATGTTGTCTAAAAGATTCTAAGATGAATCATTTTAAACTATGCAAGTTTTCTGCCACAGTAGCAAGCTCAAAATTCCCAATGACTTCCATGCAAAGCAGTAGAAAGACTGAAAAAAAAAGACTGCAGGCTTGTAATAAATTCCAGTAGCTCGTATGTATTCTGATATTTTTATGTGTATTGTATCTGATTTTCTGTTTCATTGTGTTTAATCCTTTGACAGTGTCTGTTATTCACAAAAGCTGCTGCTCCCACTTTGTTTGCTGCGCACTGATGTCTCAGCAGTAGTTTAGATTGCCACTATCCTGATTTTTGTTTTGTTGCCAGTGATCTTGCCTTGCTGGAAATTATATCTGATCACTTTTTAATAATTTTCACTAGTAGCCTTGTGTTCTTCTAACTTTCTGTCAAAAGTATTTCTCTTAGTTTCATATACGGTTTTCTAATATGTTTCTTATGCCAAGAGGATGCGTAATTTTGAATTATGTTATTAAATTAGTTTGCAAAAACAGAGGCATTATGGCATAGCATATCCACACAGAGGTTTAATGGTGCTGATAATGCTATTTCATATTGAGAGCTTCTAAGGTACATGCAACGAAATCAGCTACTCGCTAACTAATGTTAGAAATAAATGACACAATGGCATTTGAAACTAATTCCATAACAGGTATTAAATGTTAATCAAATGCTTCCCAGTTATTGCTGGTATTTGAAACCTATTGCATATTTTTACATGATTATTTAAAACCAATGAAATCATTCTAAATAATTAATACATGACTTCAAAGAAAAAGCACAGCTGTGTAAGAAAACTTACCATGATAGTAGATGTTTGAATGATCACTGCTGTAGTAGCTTTAGATGTATTGTTTACATCCTGCCAAAATTGCAGGCGGTAATGCACACATCCTCTAAAGCAGAGAGAGCAGGAGGAAAGGGTGTAGTATTCTGTTAACAATGCATTGTATTTTTTCAGTGGCTGAAAACACTGGCACATTCTAATAGTCTCAGAGAAAGAAATCCTTCCATAGCGAGTATCAGAAACTTACCTTTCCTCTGAGTCTGAATCACAAATCTGTGGAGAAAAGTCTGTATCTATCCCTTCATTTTCCACTTCATATTCAGAATCTTAAATTTCTTCAGGAAAAGAGGAATCCCTCTTTCTTTTGCTAGAAACTATTACTTTACATCAAGAGTCAACAACCTGAATTAAACCCCGAGCCAGGCCCAGTAAACTACTCCTGTCTAAGGAAATGTGAGGAGGAGTAAACACATGCTTAGTTTTCTGCTTCTGTTGGAGAGGAACAATGGGACCAAACATGATAATAATGGTAGCAGCGGTTTCCACAAGAATGGGTACATCACTCTGGTGCAACAGGGAAACCTTTCTTGTTCCATCTCTCAGGACTGACAAGAGTGTCTCTCCCTTGTCCACTGAGCGGACTCCAACAGGCACAGAGGATGTGGCTAGCCCTGGGTCCATAATGGCTGCAGGTGTTACACCAGAGGGATAAGAGGTAAAAGATGAGTGGACTAAGGAACAAACAATGGCCGAAAGTGCCCAATAATGGAGGGCGTGGGGTGCTAGAATCATCTATGTTGTGATAGCATGTTTCTGGAGAAACAGTATGAATAACAGTGACACTAGAGAAGTATCATCAGATCTTTTTGTGAATGTGTCGTGTACATTTACCTAAATGTTTCTGAATTAAGAAATGCCAAGGTCCAGTTACTAATGATGTAAATAATGGTACAAGACCCTGTGCAGCCATGTGGTGAAATGCATATGTTTTGGGGAATGCCAAGAACTGTTCATAAATCAAGGAAACAGTGCTGTCATGCCATTCAATCTTAAGCCAAGACCCTCGATTAGAATTGATAATGCAGGTGTTCTGCTTAATATTAAGTAAAATATTTTATTGTTTCACTTTGAAAGTTGAAAAGTTATAATCCTGTAAGCAGCGATAGGATACACATAAGTACATTTTGCATCCCATCTGAATTACTAAGCTTTACTTAATATTGATTGCTTAAAGTTCTGCACTTATTTAACACATCTGCAGTTTTCCTTTTTTTGTATACTGCAACTTTTATTAGGTATAAAACATGCAATAAAAAGCCAATAAATACCACATATATCATATAAGCAAAGGCATCTCAGGAATGTTGACAACTTCTATCTCAGTTAAAAATACAACAGCACTTTCCCATAATTGTTTCATATGTCTATAAAGGACTATCTCAGTGTTTTCTATCACTTCCTAATGTAAAAAAAAAAAAACTCAAGAGCGCTCAACAGTTATAGGTGGCCTATGAATCTTATCTTTTACAAATCATTTTTGACCTGGTAAAATTAACTTTGGTAGCATTTTTCTATATGTGGCTTAAAGTTTTTGCCAATCTTTTAATATTTAAATTTTAGGGATATGGGTCTATACCCTGATGGGATGTCTGCCTTTCCTTCTTTCATAGAACTTACTATTATTTTCACATTTATCAATGGTGGAGATCATTTATCAAATAATATTTCCTTAAAGAGGTCTACACATGCAATTTCTAACTCATTACAGCTGCACTTGCTAACTTTGGTGGAGAACCTATCAGGCCCACAGCCTTTGCCACTCTTCTTGTGTTTGCCCATGGGGGCTGGAGGTTAAAGAAGCTCCCATCGTCACACCATTGACTTGTACATAAATATCATCATAAAATAAAAATAAATTGTAGCTTAAAACTAATTCAATCATTTCCATTAATAACCCAATCATATTGTTAGTGAATAGTCTAGTTCTTAATAGTTCCAGCCTAACCATCTCCAGTCCTTCTCTATTAGGTATCATAGTATAGAGTGACCTAACATCTAATGTCACTAAAATATGATACTATGTACAAATCAATGGTGTGGCCATGGGAGCTTCTTTAGACCCCAGCTATGCCAATGTTTTTATGCATGGGTGGGAAGCAACTGATAAAATGGAAAGCAAATACAATGACAAAATCACAAAAATGTTTTGTTTTATTGATGATGTGTTTCCTATATGGAAAGGAACTTTTAATGGGTTGGAAAAGTTTATAGATTATAATTTATTATTATTATACTATATTATTATTATAGATTATTTATAGATTATATCAATAATGTATGTACATATTTGAAATGTACATATGAATATAATTATAATACAATAAACTATTTGGATGTAACTATTTTTAAAGAAAATAGGAAATTGGTAGCTTCCAGCTTAAGAAATTTCAGTCAGGCATGTATCAAATTGGTATTGCTTAAAGCTACAATCTAAACAGGAAACAGTCTGATCTTTAAGGTCTTTGAGCAGATTCACATCTCTGTAGTTTCTAGAACTTGGTTCCAGTGCAGTGAAAGCACTCACTCTTTTCCTGGGCTTAGGACCTCTCACAGAAGACTCAATGGCAAAACTCACAAACTCAGAGTTTGGGGCATACTTTCCAGAAGAAGGGCTTGTTATCAATGGCATGATATAAGGTTCCATTTTAGGTGTACTTCACTTTAGTGTATATTTTAATAACGTCCAAATTGACATCAAGGGTTTCCAGCTATAAAAGTTTGCTAATGACTGCAAATTCAGTGTTGTGATTAGCTCTCTAGATGATATCCATATTCTGTTGTGATTAGCTCTTCAGATGGTACCCACATCCTGAAAGAGAATCTAAATCACACACTCATCCCTGGTGCCATAACTATGGACTACAATTAAATGCAGCTATTGTTTGGGAAACAAGACTACCTCAGGACCTACCACATAAGTGACACACTTCTCAAGTTTGACTCTATCTTTAGAGACCTTGGCACATTTATGGACAATGAAATCTTCCTTGGCCACCATGTACCAATTATTGTTAAGAAATCCTTCTACCTATCCCAATTAACTGCTTAAGGCATATTCTCTATATCTAATGATGTTATTATTCCCATTTACACTTCTATAATTAGGCCTGTAATAAAACATGATGCCTTCTTTAGCATGTATCTGTCCAAGTGCACTATTCAATTTGAGAAACCATAATGATTCCTGACTAAGAAAATCTTTTACATAACCTGCTCTGGTGGCATAGAGGGATAATGTACTGACTACGGCCCAGCAGACCTAGGTTTGATTAGTAGATCAGGTGACTGAAGGAGTGGCAGCAAAGGGATGAGTTTGTCCATCCTAGGTGGGAGGGTGCTTGCTGATGTGATCCCTAATGGGAGGCATGGTCCAAAGAGAGGAACTGACCCTGGACACAATTAATACGTGTGGGATCTGGTGAAAGGGGATGGGTAGATCATAAGTTAAAATTCTTCTTGGACATAGCAAAGAAGCACAGATGAGCAGAGCCCCCAGGACAGCCTCAAGAGTATGATTGGTCCTCTAAAAAAAGATTGTTAGTGGCTGCCATTGCACTTATTCATGTGTATGCACAGCAGGTCCATGTCTATGCTTCTGCTGCTAATAGACTATGGCCAAGAAGGAGAACGTTTTTTAGATCCTGTTTAACTTTTCAAAAATTGCATAAGGTGAAAATTGAAGAGTGCTACAGGATGGATAGAGGCACACTAATGGAACTCTGCAATCTCTGTCATCCTCATCTAAGAACAAGGGTAAACTGAGGGGAGCCAATTCCAGTGGAGATTAAGGTGTGTTTGTAGCACTTAGAATTTTAGCTACAGGCACCTTTGAGAGACCAACAGGGGACATGCTGTGGGTGTCACAGGCATCAGCATCCAGGATCATCCATCAATTCCAGATTGCTATATTACAATATGCCAGTGAGTACATATATTTTCCCCATACACCTGAGAAGAGAGACAGAACTATGCAGGAGTTCTGCCTTGTAGCACACTACCCTGAAGTCCTGGGTGCCATAGACTGCACACATAGAAATCAAAGCACCACCCAGGGGAACAGGAGAGGGTATGTATAACTAGAATGGGCTACCACTCCATTAACTGCCAGGTCATGTGTAATGCTAAGGAAATCATACTGAACGTGTGTGCTGGCAACCCAGGCAATTACCACAACTCACAAATCTGCCACAACTCTCAACTGTATTAGATGTTTACGGGGATATTCCACAGGGTCATTTACTGGGGAATGCAGGTCACTGGATCTTTGGCTCATGAGACCCATCAGAAATGCACACACACACATCAACTGAAGAGTGCTATAATGAGTCACATGTTCAAACAAGAAATATCATAGATTGTGTGTTTGAGCTGCTGAGGTCGCTATTCAGGTGCCTAGATATATCCAGGGGAGCCGTGCAGTACAATTCCTGTACATCTGCCGAAATATTCACCATCTGTGCCATGCTTCACATTATGCTGAAAAAACAGCTTCAGCAGGAACAGAAAGGGGAAGGACAACACATCCTACCACCACTGGCAAGGTCATCACATCCACACACAGGTGAGGAGTCAGAGGGGGAACCAGCAGCTGTTGTGGGTATAAGCAGACATAGAGGTGCACAATATGCCCTTGCAGTGGCCAAGAGGCAATTTACAGTACACACACTCATCACCTAAGGTGCTAAAACCTTCATCCTATGCACATACATTTAGTAACATTGATGTCAGGCAAGGCTCACAACCTTTACTTACCCATGTAATGGCTGTGTACTACTAGCATCAAACAGAGTCAGCCCTGAAGTAAAACTTTTGCAACTGCTGGATTTCCAAGGTAAGTGTTGAACTTGGAATAGAAAAATAAATGTCTAAGAATACAAATGAATGGGATATCCTTGCATACTATTACTTGGTAATCTAAGTAAGTATAAGGTGGGTGATTTTTACAGCAATTACATTAAGACGTGACTTTTGTGAATACGTGTCCACTACCAACTAATAGGCCTTGTGTCCAAAATGTACAAATTTTCTCTGAATGTCCACAGTTTGGCCTCATATGTCTGTAATGTCAAGTCATTAAAGAGTGAAGTTAGAAAATAATGATAAACATTTTAGTTTCAGACTTTATATCTCTCAGAACAAACATAAAAATAGTAATGCAAAACATGTTATTCCATCAACTGTCTAAGTTTGTAAGATCACAATGTTTACTAATTCTTCCCAGTGTTGGGACTTTATCACACTTTTATTCATGGCATGGTCCAGCATTGTTGGTATAACATTTTAGGAGGGATGTACACATTGCAAAAACCTGTCAGGAAGCAGTACAATTTGCAAAACAGCATCACAAAAACAAATGTGCTAAGCAGTAAGTCAGCTATGCACCCTGAGCATCAGACAAAATACTTATGTATCCCTGAATCCAAAAGATAAAAAACAGGGATATGGGACAGTTATCATCATTTGCACAGGGTGTTGTGTGGGGAGGCAGGAGGCCTAGGCAGACACAAAAGATAGTGAGTGCATGTGAGCAAAAAAGAGAAACAGGCAGACATTTGGATAAAATATCAAATGGCCACTGAAACAGAATGAGCTGAAAGCTTCACAACTGACTCATATAACTGTTATTTCTGTGTGTTTGTGTGGGCACTACAGGAGAAATTGGTGTGTGAGTGTCTGCAAGAACACAGCCATGCACTGTGTTAGAGGTGGCAGTTCATCGTCATCATCATGTCCTACATCACTGTATCAGTATATTTCTCTCTCTACTAAACTGCAGACACCAGCCCACCCATATTTTTCTCCTGTTTCTGTACTCTTTCACCATGTCAATTATCACCACTCTTTTGAGCAACTCTCTCTTACTCATTACCCTCTGCCTAACCTCCCACTCCACTACCTTCATCACATCAAACATAACATACTACCCCTCTCCTACACTCCCCACTATTACATACTACACAAAACCAAATATCCATTTTCACATCTGTTCTAACCTCTACACTAATTCTAGCATATTGCTCTTCCACTATAAATATGTCCATACCCCTAACCCTCCTTCCTAGCCATATTTCTTTCATCGACTAATATCCAAGTTCAAACTCTCTCACCTTCTACACTCACTAACATAAATCTAACTCCAAGCTGACATACATCCTAACCCAGGATCCACACAGCTACTCCCACCCCACCCAATAACACCTACCCTCCATCTTCTTCCCCAAAAAGTTCCAAATCAGACTTACTCATAACTAATTTTAACCTCAGAAGTATCACAAAAGAAACTAGTGAATTTTATGCAGCCCAAACTACCTACACTCCTGATATAGTAATTATTACAGAGACATGGCTAAAACCCCACATTAAAGATGAGGAAATACTTACTAGTGGTTATAATGTTATTAGACAAGATAGGCTGAACAAGTGCGGTGGAGGCATTGCCATCATGTATAAAAATTTCCTCAAAATTGAAAAATTAATCTGTACTCTACCAGTTCTGTCAAAAACAGAAATTCTAATGACCTAATTTGAAGTAAATCCACATAAAACCATCATAATTATTGTCTCATAGCTACCACCAGGAACTAATCTACCTACCATTGAAAGTCTTCTACCTTGGGCATCCTCTGCTTTTATCCAAGAAACTATAGTGCTAGGTGATTCCAACTTGAACTGGCTATTCTGCTCATCTGACAACCCCTCCAATTTTATCAATTTATTCAAATTCACCCAAACTATAAACTTCCTCACTAGAATCGATAAACACACTAAGAAAGAATCTATTCTAGACTGGATACTAACCAATAAGCCCATCTTTGCCCACAAAGCTGAGTGCCTCTCCAATTCTCTCCCTACCTTTCTTTTAAGGTGACACATTCACTCCCCCTGTAATGTCATTTTCAAACACATATGCAGCAAAAAAAAAATTCTCCCTACCATCTTAAATTCTCTACTTCAAAACTGCAACTGGTCACCTCTAAAATCACTTCACCTAGACCAAGCTGTACAATATTTTAATGATGCCTTCCTCAAAATCTATAATAACCTTGCTCCAACAAGAAGAATTCGCTCCAAAGCCAAAAACCTACCTTGGATAACCAAAGATGCTAAATCCCTTATCAAACAAAGGGTAGATCCTGGACTACTTATCAAACCTCCAAAACCTCAGAAAACCTCACATCTTACAAACTAAGAAACCTAACTAAAAAACAATTATTATCTGACAAAAAAAAAAATCTTATTTTTTAGCTAGTCAGCAAAAACACATAAATAACCCACATACATTTTGGCAAAACCTTAACTAGCACCTCAACCCTGGCAAAACCTCTACCCCTGCACCATCTACAACAAATAGCACTGAATATATAGCTTCTCAATTTAACTCTCATTTCATCACTACTGTCACCTCACTTTTAAACAACAACAGATCTAACCAACCCCTTACAGTACCTACCTCTACTAAATCTAACCCCAACTACTTCTCTTTTATTACAAAACTCTTATATCAATAAACTTTTATCAAAACTAAAACCTACCTATCTAGCAGCTGACCAACTCCCTAATGACTTTTTAAAAGCTGCTGCAAGCTCCATCGCAAATCCTGTATCTATCCTAATCAATCTTTCCATGGCAGAACAATATATCCCCATAAACAAGGAAAATATCCCATATCATCCCCCTCCACAAGGGAGTCCCATCTAAAGATCTGTCTAATTATCGACCCATTGCCATTCTCTCACCCCATCCAAAATCTTAGAGGAATGTATCCATAAGCAGCTTCTAGACCACCTCACTACAAATAAACTCTTATCTAGTTCACAGCACGGTTTCCATCCAAAACACAGTACCTCCACAGTTCTCAAAAGTTTCACTAACTACATCAACCTCCACAAAAACAATTGACTACTAGTCTCTACTATATTCCTTGATATGTCCAAAACTTTTGATACAGTATCCCACCAACTACTACCCAGCATTCTAGCCTCCTTCAACCTCAACTCTATACCTCTCAACTGGTTCTTTAGCTACCTTACTAATCGACAACATGCAACTAAATGGGATAATAAACTCTCCGCACTCCTCCCAGTCTCTGTTGAGGTTCCTCAGGGTTCCATCATTGGCCCTCTCCTTTTTATTATATTCACAGATAATCCACAAAACACCAATACTGCAGCAAATTGAAAATATCAGGTAGGCATCCAATAGAGGCTGTCCAATATAATAACTCACAGGTCCCAAATATTTGACAATTTATTGAAACCAAACGGCACACTGTATAACAAATATCAGATTGAGCGCATTTATCACTTTACCAGAGAGAGCGCTTTCATCACTTTACCAGAGACTTCTTCAGAATCAATCTCTAATAGACACACCTCATTAAATATTCAATTCAAATCAGAAAAACTCACTTCATTGGTTAAATGTATAGTCAGTGAATTGCTCATTCTCAATTAAAGTGCAAAGGCTTATCAATAAAAATTACATAGCACATCCTATTGTATTAATACTAAAAATAATAAGACTTATAAAAGTTATATAAAATTACATAACTTATATGGTTAGTACAAATGTTAAAAAGTGTTAAAACATATTAAAAACTTTTGTTGTTGATTTTAAATATATATATATATATTCTATTATATTATCTTTTAGGGTCTAAGGCTTTCAACTTAAGTACTGGAGTAATAGATAGATGGTCATTGAGGCCAGGAAAATGTGTAGTGTCTAGCCTCAATTGCCAAATCAGTTCTCGGTACTCCAATTTAGTTTCCCAGTCACCCCCTCTTTCATCTGGCAACACCTCCTCCAGTACCCAAAATCTAAATTCAGCTTGCTGACAGCTCAATTTGTGTCTATACAATGCATTGTGCTCATTCATTTTACCTATATCCCTTATATACTCATAGATTCTCTGTCTAAGGAATCTCTCCATTTTGCCTCCGTAATATGCCCAACATTTTATACAGTAGGCAAGATATACCACCCCTTTAGTATAACAACTAAAATATTTCCTTGTTCTCATTGTATATTTTATACTTGCTATATTTAATTCCTTTAAACCTGCCATGAATGCACATTGCTTACATCTGCCACATTTAAAGGTACCAACTCTATTGGTTGCCCCTCTATAAATTCCCTCTTTCTTCCATTCATATATTTCCTTCAAATTACTATTTCTTCTATAACTAATTTTTAAAGGTCTAGAGAAACAATCCACGTTAGATGGTATCTTCTTGAACATATTCCAAACTATATGTATACATTTCTTCACCATGTGACTTTATTGCTAAATGTAAATATTAAATATGGATTTACTTTGTAATTTACTTTGTTATTTAATTCTTTGAACACTCCAGTATTATTATTTCTTCCCATTCTTAAAATTGATCCACTGTTTAACAGTGGTTTATAAGTATCACCCCACCCCTGAATAATCGTTTCTTTTATTGGGACAATGACTCTATCAGGGTAGTCCCTATCTTTAAATAATTCATGGACAAAATGCATTTCCTCCAGAAATTCTTCCTTATCAGATGTCATACGTGCTATACGAACTATCTGTCCTTTAATAATGTCATTCTTCAAAAAGGACGGATGTCGCTATCATAATGCAAATATGCATTGGAAAAACAATCCTTACGGTATATTTTTGATTGATATCTTTTATTTTCCTTGTCTTTTAAAATAGCAACATCCAAATAATTAACTTTCATTCTATCGCAACTATATGTGAACTCCAAAAAATTTGTAGTTTGATTTAAGTATTCCATAAATTTTTCTGTCATTTGCTCACTTCCTTGCCATACTATAAATATATCGTCCAGGTATCTATAATAACTTTGGATATACTTAGAAAATTCAGTTCCCAATACATAGTGCTTCTCCCAATATAACATGACTATGTTAGCATAAAGGGGAGTACATGCCGAGCCCATAGCCACACCATACAGTTGGTGATATATATCCCCCTGAAAATATATATAATTATACTTTAAAACTAATTCCATGTTTTCCAGTACCAGTAACATTGCCACTAAATCTGCTTCTATCATTCAATATGCTGACAACGCTACTCTTATTTGCTCTGATCCCACACAACAAGAACTCCAAGATAAACTGCAAAAGTCATTTCTTAATATATTTAAAATTACCTAAATGAACTTTAACTCATCGTAAACCCAAACAAAACAAAATTAATGATCTTCTCTAAAAGGAAACCCAAAGCAAAACCATCTCCTCTCTCCCTCTACTCCACTAATGACACTATAATAGAACCAGTTAACCAAACAAAACTGATTGGTGTCACAATAGACAACAACCTAACATTCAATAAATACATATCACTCACAATTAAGAAAGTTCACATCAAACTTCCCTTACTCAAAATGCCAGATTAGCCACAGCCAGATCCCACCACTTATCTACACTTCTCCACTGTTCTCAACTTTTTACTAACCTGCACACGTCTGATTTACATCTACTTGATTCCTGCTATAACAAAATAACAAAATTTGCTGCTAATATACCCAGCATGACCAATCATTGCCTTGCTCTTCAAAGATTACACTGCCTTGAATTTCCCAGTCTGTTATTCCTGAATGAGCTCACTGCTGCCCACTCCATCATCCACAAACCTGAAAACTGCCCTGCACTGTCCAGTCTAGTGCACCTAAATACCAACCCCAAGACCCCTTCATCATCTGATAAACTTATACAAGGTTAAAAAGTCACATAATTACTTTAGCGACTCTCTCTTCTCCTTCAAAGTAACCACAGTGGAACCTATTACCCCAGAATATCTTAAAAAACACAGATCATCATAGCTTCAAAAACTGCTATTACTCAACAATGGCTATGCTCCTGTCATACTCCTGGCTAGTTTCTCATGCCTTCTATCAAATGTTTTCTATTCTGCTATCTACTTGTCTTACTTCTACCAATGAAAATACCACAATGGTTTTTAGTTATATTATATATCTAATGCGTTTCATATTACTGTCTGCAGTAAGGCTTAAGAAATGTAATGTTTTCTGTTTTACATTCCCTTTTTGTAAATTGTGATTGTTGGTGACTGTCAGACTTTTTGTATATTGTTTGTAAACCTTTTTAAATGTTTTATTATCTTTTTGTACTATTATTATGGAGCTTATCTCCCCAGGTCTCCGCTGAAAATGAGCTACTTGCCCAGCCAGTCTCTACCTGGTTAACAAATGCAAAATAAAATAAATAAAATAAATCATCCCCAGCCCAGAAAAGTGGCTCTGACAAGAGTTGCACTGGCACATTCATGCTCATAGTCAGAGGCACTGCTGTTACCGGAACATGAATGATGTCTGCTGGATGAGCTCTCCTCACAAGTATGCCCAGGACCACGACCTTATGGCCTGCCACATCTCGATGTGGATACCACAACCACTGATGGAGCAGTGGAAGTAATGCCACTACAGGAGTGTGATCAGGCATGTTCATGTCAGGTAATATCAGATGATGTGGCTGACTTACATGCATGTGGATGCCATCCCCCCGTCAGCAGAAGTTCCATCAAAGGCACTGCCCATTCCAATGTGTCATTCACTTGATTCATTGAATTGGCAATATAGTGGAGGCACTCACACATGTCAGCCTGTGCCCCATCTACAACCCTAAACATTTCCTTGGATGCCCTACTGGAAAGTGTCTGCACCTCTATGAAAGCCATAAATGTGCATCAACTGGCACACCAGTATCAGGTGGAGGATGGACAGCAGGCATCCTCTGAGCACCCCTAACAAACCTCCTGCGTGGTACCTCATCCACACTTTGGTTATGGCTAGAGTCAATAGCACTGAAACTGCAGTAACCATACCACCCTGATCAAGTGTCTCACCTTCCACCTGTTCAATATTTTAGGGCTCACTGGAATTGGTTTGCATAGGCCTGCTGGCTGTGTCTGATGGAATTAAAGGGTATGTCTGAATGTCAACCTCATTGTCAGATTCAATCTCTGCACCCACTGACTGTGCTTGTGTTTGGCCACCATCAGCATCAGAGTTTGCAGGTACTCTGTGTGATGCCCTTGCACTGACCCAATTATCAAGGATCCTCAATCCTCACCACTGGCAACAGTGAGGGACATTCAAAATGGGAGGATGACAAGTACACAGACAGTAAAATACAATTTCCCTTAAGAGCATGCAGAGATCACAATCAGTCTGGCGCTGGTTTCTCCCTTTTTCTCCAGATCCCCAATAAGACTCCCACTGGCACTGCTATAAGGTTAAGATCTCAGCTGTCAGCTGAGGGGTCACGCCAAGACCTCCAGCACCTCTCTGTCCAACCAGTCCTTTGAGTCCCTGCCCAGGTAGCTCACACACACACACACACACACACACACACACACACACACACACACGCACGCACATGCACGCACACACACACACACACACACACACACACACACACACACACACACACACACACACACACACACACTTTGAGATTTGATTCATACACACACACACACACACACACACACACACACACACACACACACACACACACACACACTTTGAGATTTTATTCATATACAAACACACAGGCACTCCTGGGGAAGGCTGGCACAGGTTTTCTAGCTATGCCCCCTTCTGTTCAGACTATAAGGTAGTTATCACTGCCACCAATCCATCCTTATTAGCTACTATAAGGCCCTTACAAAGGAATGACCAATCCTACTGTGTAATGTCACTATTATCCAAATGGTAGTTGTGACCAAGAGCAAGGCTATTTAGGAGTGGCCTGTACACCAAATACAGATGCAAGTACGCTAAGAGCTTAAATATGTCTCACAAATATTAGTCACAAAGATAGGTTTAAATATATTTAATAATAAATAATAAAAGCACAAGACAATACTCAGAAAACACACAGTTACTTCAGAGTTCAGAGTATCACAGGAAATATTTTAAAACAACAATGTAGGACAGTCTCAAATAAATACAGAAAACATCTAAACAAATCTTTACTATATTCCTATCTATATCTAAGATAAATTACTTTTCCCTAGTTACTTACTATTAGCAAGGTAAGTGCTGATGGTGATGATGATGAATGTTTTCAGGTCAAAGACAAAATACAAAATGCCCAGTCTCTCTGAAAGAATTCTTAAATTAATATCAAAATTACTGCTGGGTTAGCCTGGATGACATCACTTTTTGTCACCTGACTTCATTTCTCAGAAACCTAACATCTCTGTGTTGAAAATACATATCTCTCAGATATACAGCTGCTAAGAAGTCATAAAGCAATCAAACACTTTACATTTTAAACCTAGTAATTACCTTTCTTTTCAGACAATAGAAAAACTTCTAGCTCTAGAAATCATGTCCCCTGGCTGCATTAATTAACTTTTATAGCACATTGTAAATCACTTAATTTCAACTTATTTTCTTGAAGTTTTGTAAGTTAATTTTCTATGTTCCAGCAGGGTATGCTGTGGTTGCATTCTTGAAGCACAGTATTGTACAAACCTTGTTCAACACACACTTCTATATCAGTAGTTTAATATATGCATAACATATAGTTCTCTTACATTTGTAAGACAAGCATATGAATCATATTAATATTCACAAATGACAGAATTATTTACAAAATATCAGATAGATGGGCTGGCAGTGTCACACTCTGACATCAGGTGGTAACAGCCCTGCACTTGCACTATCAAGATCACATGTGATATGAAGCAACAAACATGGGAAATAAATTAATAGCTATGCTACTACAGTTTAATATATGCTAACAAACTAACACTGGTGACACTATCACAGATGGTGCAACAATACGCACACAGTCTTGACACCCACCTCACACATACGACATACGGATAAATGCATATTTAAGTAAAATGCTTACCAGTACTGAAATAAAAATGTTTGGCTTACCATGTGCAGATGACTCCACACTTGCTAGGAATGATGATCCTGGAAGAAGTTAAGCAAAATGTAAAGACACCATCATCACAACAACAATAACATGGGAAAAAATGTTGGCCTTTATATGTCAATTAACAATACATTTAACTAAAACTTGGATGACACGTCCAGCCCAAGCCCATGTGTACTGAACCAAAATATGTTAACTGTATCAATTTATAAATAGCCCTCCCAAAAAAATTATGAAACCAACTTAACTATTGCTTTCAATATTTTACTTTACAAGAAATATTTAAAAATTGGCATATGTAAGCCTACCTGAAAGCTCATCCTGGGACATACTTGTTCTCCCTGAAACAACAGCACCAACATCAATTGCATTCTGTTGTGCAGTTTCCACCTAGCTCTCTGGATCCCTGACAGTGGACAGGATCTCTTAATTTGGTGTCAGTGGTGACTCTGTAGCAGCACCCCCCCCCCAGTAGTCAGCTGCCCATGGGCTGCTGCAGCTGCTCTCCTCCATGCTGATGAAAATATGTCAATGGCCCTATGACACACGTGATCATATATCTGCTGTGTCCCCAACAGCACTGACGTCATTCACTGTCTGATTCCAAATTTACATTCTTTCAGACATATCGCTATGTCTTCTCTCAAGCAGAAAGGTGCCAGGTTGATGAAAGGCTTGGCCGATCATGTAGTTCTCTGAGTCACTGAAAGGGGGTTTACAGGGATTGGGACGCTTAGGTGCCACAGTCCTAGGTGACATAAATCACAAAAGAAGGATACTACACATAAATATAAATAAATAGATGTCCTGCTTATATATAACAAATATTATTAGTTTTTCAATATTACCCACTGGAGAAACAAAAAACGTCAGTTATTCAAATATAAAAAGGGGTTATGTGATTCTAACATAGCACAGTCACTAACAGGACTAACAATAGCAAAGCAAACCTCTATAAAAACATTTTTTGATTGCTGCAACAGAGAAATGGAACTTGTCTTCCCCCACCCCAAAAAACAACAGGCAAATGACTCTTTGTACAAAATAAGGAATAACATATCAGTCACTTATTATAAGTGCTTTCAAACAAACTGTTCCTAAAACATATGCACACATTTATGACAAAACAGTCATTTTTATGCAAATGCTAGTCACATCTACCTGTGCCCAGCACTCCACTAGAGGTGTCTATGGGCCATAATAGAAGGATAACACCCGTGTATGGTTGACAATATAGGACATTTACATTTCTCTGAAATAACATAGAGAAGTGTAAAGAGAAACAGTTGTAACAGTAACACTTGTGATGAAAGTTAATAAGGCTGTATATATGAGATGGTAAAATGCCCTCACAACAATCCCTATGCCATCAGTAAACTTATAAAAAGTGCATACAGATAAAAGTTGCATTTGCTAATGCATATATATACATATATATATATATATATATATATATATATATATATATATATATATATATATATATATGAGTCTACTTTAAAATACCAAAATGCCATAACATCGACTTGCAGAACATAGAGAGGAAAACCACTAAACTTTACATTATTGAAAGTTTATATCACCATAATTTTTCTGGGTCTGGCTAAGGCTGTCTCCAGTGCGACTGGCATTGCACGGACTGCAGAACACTGTAAGCATCACTATAATGATCTCAAGAGGCACAAGCAGGATACACTCTACCAGTGGCTGGATGAGTTTAGGATTGCTGATATCCCACAGTTGTGTAAGTATACAGATAAAGAGAATTTATATTAGATAAACAGCTGCATATATTCAAGATTGGTATGCATAAAGCTGTTCTCTGCTTTTCCTTCCACAGCTAACCAAAATATCCTGGCAAATGACAAGCCCATGCTGAGCATTTAGAGAGACTGACAGAAGCAAGGGGTATGTATGTAGCACAACAAAACTATTATTTTAGCTAAGTATTACTCTTCTATACAGTTGTAGCAAAGTAAGCATGCATGTCTTAACTGTAAAAGCAAGCACGAGTGCTTCAGTCTGTAGAACAAGCCAACTGTAGGAGTCAAGTCTAATACTTTAGTCAGACATTATGGGTTCAAATATCACAAGTAACAAATGTATAATAAAATCCTTTAAAAATATTATATAATTTAATTTGAACAAAAGTGGCATAAGTGCCTTTCTGTTAACTTATTCTGTATAATTGGACCAAGCATTTGTGCAATATCTGTGCATTGCAAGGATTACTTTGAGCAATCATTACTATAGTTTGTAGTTGCTAAGAACTATACTTAAATGTAAAAGTAGAGATACAATACCTTATTATTGTGATAATGCATTGTATGTCACATATGATGGCACTAATTAGATCTCTTTTTTTCCCTTACCCAAACCCTTATCTCTTTTTTTATTTTTCTGTGTTGTCAAAACGTTTTCATGCCATCCATCTCTGACAAATCGCAAAATGCTTTACAGCACAGGGAGGTAGGCCAACCCCATGGCTTAGCCTGCCCCTGGTCCATCAGCTGCTGCACTAATGCCTAGCACATCTGGGACCCAATCTGGCAGTACTTCCTTTGTAGCCCTTGCACTACCTGGGCCCTCCACATCAGGTAGCACCACTCTGGCAGCTGGTGCTGTGGTACCTTCAGGAGTAGTGACAGATGTGGGAATTTTATCATCCACCAGGAGATGCCAGGGTTGGTGCACAGGGTCATGCACACCAACATTGGTGCATGCCTATGCTGGATGGAAAGGCTGCTCTCACGTATGGGCCATAGGAGAAGACATCAAGCACTCCAACAGCCCATGGAGTAAGGGGACAGTGATGACAGTCCTGCAGGTGAGGACTAGATTGTCACTGTCCACATTTTGATGATCATGGGCATCCGTTGTCCACTCTGTAACCTGTCATTTCCCTTACCATCCCTGTGTCTTGTCTTGTATTTTTTTTAAACACCTTTATTGAATTATCACTTATGACAACGGCAAATTTACATCTATATAAAAGTCATCAAACTGTGTTAACAAGTTCATGCTTACAAACATTATACTTTACATATATTGCTATATAGCATATAACCTAAGCAACATTATATAAATTACTTAATTCCTGCCTTTTTTTAAACAAGAAACATCTTTATTAATCCATCACTTATGACATAGGCAACATACCTCTCAAGCTCTTAGAGCAAGAAGTCTGGACAAAGCAATAAATAATGGGGGGGGGGGGTAAAGGCCCAAAGATAAGGACAATGTTTAATTATTGCTCTTACAAACATAGAACATTGATAGAATAACAGGTTCTCCATTGAATGTATTTTCTGAAAGTATGAGGTCTGAAACTCAAATGCCTCTCACTATTTTCTGACTTCAGTCTTTAATGGTTTGCCAATTGTGCTAGAAAAACCACAGTTTCTTGAAACATGAACCAAACGTATGAGACAAAAATCTGGACAGTCTGCAAAAATTGGTACAGTTGAGTACAGTTGAGTTGAGATAGGCAATCATACATTTATATAAATGAAAACAAACCACACCGACACAATCCTAGTTGCAAGCATTTTACATCACAAACCATAATGACCCATTCCCAGTTGCAAACATTATACATCACTTATAATCTACCTAATCATTTTCAGTCAAACACTGTATAGCTCATTTAAGTCCTGCCTTATTTTAAACCTCATTCTGACCCTGTATGTATTGTTCTGACAATTCATGTTTTTTTTCCTACGTAGTTGGCTCCTACCCTTTTCTAAAGATCTAATTTCCAGTTGTTTTATTTCTTTTACTATATTCACTATTTCTAGTATAGTTGGTTTAGATTTTGATCTCCATTTTCTAGTAATTGCTTTTCTGGCAACCACCATAATTAGACACAACAATGTCTTACCATGTCTAGGCAATTCCAATTCTGTATCATAGCTCAGAAAAATAATCTCCCTCATCACTCTTTTGTTATTTGTCCTTTTTGTTTGTATCTGCTTCTTTACCTACTTTCCCTGAACTAGAAATACCTACATCCCTTACCCAACATTTTTCTCTTACTGAAGTAAAAAAATAAAAACGGACACCTGTCCCTCAAAAAAAAAAAATAATCCCATACATAGGTCTCCACTTCATAAGTGTCTTCTGAGCACACTTGATTCAGTCCAGTTGGCTGTACAGCATGATTTGTTGAGATGACAGTCCAATTCAACTAATATTCTATACATATTATCATTTTACACTCTTGTAGAAGTGGATAGCTATGGTTCTTTCCTACCTCCTTACTGCAAATTCCTATATTGCTTTGCCTTTATTCTTTCCCCTGCTTGCCTCCCATTTCACCATCTTCCTATCTACACCATTTTAACACCTTTAATCTGATCAAAAAATAGAATCACACACCATACACATAAGTGAAGAAAACCCAATGAAGTCCTTCACATTTTGTTTCCTGTGTTCACACAGTTTGGCATTGTGCACCAATGCCGAATGATGGTGAACGGCTCATTAATACTATGGTTATTTCAGTGCAATGCTGCTTAAACATGTGGCTTGAGGTAACGCACAGTGAAAATAGAATGAAGAATTCTTTCATTGCATTATAAATACATACTTAAAACTGCTAGATGCAGCTGGATTTGAATCCTGTATCATTTGGGTTTCAGAAGAAATGTATCAATGCATTTATACCTGCTACTACAGAGTCAGCTAGGCAGCAGGTGTGTTTCTTACACAGAGTACTATCCACACTGCTGACTGCTGCATGTCTTCACTTAACATGATTGCATGGAGGCAAGCAGACCAATAGAATTCTCATACTTTTATCAGTGGGCAAAGGATCACGTTTGTTCACCACTTAACTACATGCAAATGGGGAAAACAGTGTAAATGTGTATCTCGCATACTCATACCCATGCACTTGAAACTTGGTCTCTCAGTACTTGTTCCCAAATATATCAAATATAATGCAGAAATAAATAAAAAATGGTTTTCTTACATACAATGTACATCTTTATACTGCAGTCAACTGGTGTGTGTGTGTGTGTGTGTGTGTGTGTGTGTGTGTGTGTGTGTGTGTGTGTGTGTGTGTGTGTGTGTGTGTGTGCCTTTCTAGTTAGAAGAGCATAACTGTGTATCCTGCAGTCATCAGTACAATCCCATGAAGTACCAGTATTTTGACAGCTGTACATGCTTACACATCCATTTCATTCAGGCCTCCCAACGTCTTCTCTCAAACATGCAGTGCTGATGTCATCCACAATAAATTTTCCTGCAACATTATAAAAATTCAGATTTGTGCTGTGGTGCTTGCATTAAATGCTATGCTATGTAAATAGATAGGTAGGGGTTCTATTCTCACTGCAGTCAACTGGTATCTCTGTATGTGTGTGTTCCCTTGTTTGACATTCAAGAAAGCATTTTACACCAGCATTTGAGACATGGCTATTACCATCTTCTTCTCACCAGACATTGCTGATGTCATCAGCTATAAAGTGTTGTCAGACACTGTAAAAGCCAGATTTGTGCTTCGGCACTTGCATGAAATATTGATTTCTCTAGCTGATGTACTTAGGTAGGGGTTTTGTTCTCACTGCAGTCAACTGGTGTGTGTGTTTGTTCAGTTGACATTCAAAATATTATTTTACATCAGCGTGGGATGCAGCTATTATCACCTTCTTCTCACTAGACACTCCTGATGTCATCAGCTATAAAGGGTTGTCAGTCACTATAAAAGCCAGACATGTTCAGTGGCACTTGCATTACATTCTGTGCTTTGTAAAAAGATAACTAAGAGTTCTATTTTCACTGCAGTTAACTGTGTCTGCAGTCAACACTCACCATGATGACAATTTTAGTATGACATGTGAGTTCACAGCTATGTCGCACCCTACTCCGAACATCTCATTGTAACATGCAATGACGATGTCATCCTGTATAATGCACTCTGACAGTATTCAAGACAAGCTTCTGCTGTGGGAGTAGCATTAACTACTGTTTTTGCAAACTACTTTTCCTGCACATGTAGGGTTTCTAATCTAATAGCAGGTGACTTGCACGTCTGTACATACATCTATAACATTTGAAACAATTTTACACAGGGGATGTGACTCCACATCCATGTCCTACACTCCTCCCAACATGTTCTCCTCAGCGTATAATGATGCTATCATACTCCATAAAGTGCAATGTGACAGTGCTACAGTCAGACATATGTGGTGTTGTTACTGTGACATTGCAGGGCATTCATATTCTATACCTACACAGATGTAATGTTCAAATAAGGCCCGGTATATTGCTCTGCGTGTGAGTTTGGTGGTGCATTATGGCCATTGCATGATCTTTGGAATTGTTTGTTATCACCACTCCCACTTGGAAAACATTTCACCTAGGCCCATGCATCCCATCCAACATCCTCCTCTTTCCATGAGTGGAGGATTTCTTCATGTCAAGTATGCATACAAACACATCATGAAGCATAAACCTTCCTTAAGCCTCTGCAAGACATCTTAAGACCACTGCATGTGTGATTACTAATTCTGTCATGATGTGGTGCACATGTCCCCATATGGACAGTGGTCAGATGTAATGCTATCAAACAAGTATATACATATGCACAATAGGATTACTATCTTCCATAATATAGATATAGAGATGGTTTTACAGGGTATAATAATGGCTAGGATTTCATGTAACATTGGCCATAAGCCTGATGATACCCCATATCAGTGAGAGTGGTGAGCTTTGAACACCCTATCTGTCACTGGAGGAGTGGTTTCAGCTCAGAATCTGTAGTTTTATTGGCCATTTTGGGCTATTTCTATCCGTTTCATCTTTCTGTTTAAAAATGTGTGTTTGTGCAGTTTTTGAGCTTGTTTTACCTCCATAATAGCCTGCTTGGGTGTCCTGCAGAGTCCTAGAGCAGAAAGAGAGAAAAGGGAGACTTTGAGTGGATTAAGTACCTCTGTTTTGCTTTTTATTGGTTATTTTTGCTAGCCACATTATTCTGACCGTTTTTATTAACTTTGCTACTTACTTGAACTTTTTTTTGAATTATTACACTGTTTGCACTTTAATTGATCTTTTTAAGTGTTTTTCAACTGTTTAACTGTTAAGGCCTACATACTCAAGTGCAATAGCCTTTTTTCTGCTTTAAAAGTGTTTGTATTCCTGTATCTGTTTTAACTTTGGAAAAAAAAAAAAAAACAACAACAAAAAAAAAATAAAATAAATCCTCTCTCTCTATTTGTTTCCCACCTTTCTAGAACCAGTAAAGTCTGGTTTTCAGATTTTGCTGAATTCTGGACTGTTTGTAAGTTTCTGTGTTGCCCAGACCTTTCTAAGATAGAGGGAAGCTTCTCTGTTCATCAGTGAGAGTGGTGAGCTTTGAACAGCCTGTCTATCACTGGAGAAGTGGTTTCAGCTCAGAATCTGCAATTTTATTGGCCATTTTAGGATATTTCTATCCCTTTCATCTTTTTGCTTAAAAACCCATGTTTGCACGGTTTTGCACATTGCACAGCGGTGTTTGACTATGGTTAAACTATTCCTGGTGCTAGAAAGTCTACTCTTCAGATTTCCCCTTAGAACTAGCCAGTTTTCTAGTTTTAGCACTCAAAACAGTTTCTGTTCCCTTAGAACTAGCCAATTTTCTAGTTTTAGCACTCAAAACTGTCTCCTTGTGCTCAGCACTTGTCCAATGGTCGTTGCAAGCACTAAATAATCTAAAAATGACTGCAACACTCAACTTTCCTCACTTATTAAAAGGAAATAAGTTCTTAGTACTTAAATTAATTAGCACTAACCAGGCATGTCTAAGTGTCACCTCCCAGTGTTTTCTCCTGTCTACCTGATAAATCTGGGCATCTTGGGGCAATGTAACAATTGCCTCATTTACACTGACAACCCTCTCCTCCTACCACCCAACACTACAACCTGTGAGAGATGCACTTATATAGCCAAACTGCTAGCCAAGCTCTCTCCAGCCAAGACTGGACTAGATAGTCAAGAGGAGAAGGTTAACACCCCACTGCACTCAACACATAGTCCATCAAAAACTCGCACCACACAAACCCACACATAGGAACACAAAACACACACCTACATTCACAGAGGGTCTCAATAACAATCTACCCAAACAACAGAGACCTCCAAGGCTGGAACACAAGCAACCACCACACCCAACACTACCTGAATGAGACATAGCCCACAAATTCAGTGTGCCACTTAACCTCAGCCCATAAGGAAAAACAATGTACCCAACACACTAGTCATTGGTGACTCTATAGTCAGGCACACTGACATCCCTCTCACCAGGCTAAACAAGGAGAAAGTTACTGTCAGCTGCCTGTCAGGTGCCAGGATCCACCATATAATGCACGCTTCCAGGTCATTCCACAACAAGTACAAGTATGACTCTATCATTGTCCATGTTAATGTGAATGACCTGAGATGTACCTCCCTGGACTACAAGAAAAGAGATATGGAGGAGCTCTCTGACCATGTGGCCTAGGCATGTATGACACTAGTCCTGAGTAGCATCCTGCCATTGCCCAGAATGATACCACAGTACTAGGACAAAATGATTGACTTCAGCAATTGGCTAAGCTTCTGGTGTCATTCCAAGGGGATCCAGTATCTGTCTGCCTTGGATGACATGATCGACAGGCCACAATGCTTTGCCAGAGATGGCCTGCACCTGTCACCTCTGGGATTCTGGATATTGGCTAAGGCTCTTGCCGACCCTGTAGTGCCTTTTTTAGGCAAGGCTAAAATGTCAAATGCACCACCATAGTAGATATAAACAAGCAAAATCCAAGAGTAATGCTACTCAGTGCTAGAAGTCTAGACCTCACAATGCACTCACTCAAAGCTCTCCTTCAGATGGAGAACATCAACATCTGCGCAGAGACAGAGACCTGGTTTAAGGCTTCAGAGAGTACCCCTGGATTACCAGGCTACAATTCTTACCACACCTTTCGGCCAACTAACCTGGACCGAAATACTAAAGGAGGAGGCATGTCCATATTCATAAAGGATATCCACACCTCCAGGCTAGTTGCTCAACATAATGCATCCAAAATTATCCAAGTACAATTAACACTGGGCAAGACTACAATTCAGGTTATAGCTTGTTACAGATCCCCCACCATGCCCCAGGACGCCCACTCCATGTTTCTCAATATACTGAATAATATTAAGGTACAGCCCAATACCCAAATCTTGGAAGATTTTAACTACCCCTCCATCAACTGGGAAAACTATTCATGTACTAACTTATTTGCCCAACCTTTTATGGAATTCATCAATTCCAACATCCTAGAACAGCTTGTCCATACCTGTACCAGGGGTAGCAACATCCTGGACCTAGTCATTACCAATATGGGTAACAGATGCTCCACGCTAGAGGTCAACTCCTCGCTGGTCAGGTCCGATCACAAGCTAATCACCCTAGACATCCATATCCCGCCCCCCTCCCCATTAAGGAAACCACCATAAAAACATCTCCAAAGCCAACTTCATGCTTCTTAAGTCAGAAGTGGCAAACTTCACTACACCCACACAGATGGAAAATAGACACACGACTCTTGAATAATATACAAATGCACTGTATAAGCACATACACAAGTGCATGGAGCATGCCATCCCCAACAGAACCAAGATGCTATCCTCCAAAAAAAGGAAGCCAGACTGTGGTCCTCTGCCATAAACAAACTCTGCAACAGAAGGAAGAAACTGTTGCAAAAAAGAGTAAAATCCCGTGACTGCAAGAACTCCCTGGTCAGCCTCAGAAAGAAGATGAGATCTCTCATAAAATCCTCCAAAGCTAGTTATGAAAATAAAATTGCCATGGATTCTAAAGACAACCACAAAGCTTTCTACAGCTATGTCAAGAATCTCAATGGTAACATTCAGATCTGCTCTGAACTACAGCACAATGGCACTATATTTACCGAACCAAGTGATATTGCCAACATTCTGGCATACAGGCTCAGTGCAAACTTCACCCCCCCCTCACCCCCTAAAGGGCCCATCCCCATACCAGAAGATTGTAAAGCCCCTGTAATCACAGATGCACAGGTAAAGACTACACTCTCCAAAGCCAAGAACACAGTATCCATGGGACCGGACAACATCCCAGGCTACGTTTTGCGTGAACTACAGAATGAACTGGCACCCCACCTAAGTACCATGTTCAACCATAGCCTCACTTCAGGCTTTGTGCTTATCGAATGGTGCACAGCGATGGTTATCCCACTCCACAAAGGGGGTGCCACCACTGATCCCGGGAACTACCTTCCCATTAGCCTGATGAGCCTAGTCTGCAGGGCCATCATCCTGGAGCTTATAAACAAAGACATAGGTAACCTCCAAACTCTGGATCCCACTCAGTTTGGGTTTGTAAAAGGTAGCTCATGCCTCCTAAACCTGATTAACTTCTTTGAAACAGTCACCAGAGCCGTAGTTGAGGGTAAGGTGGTGCACACAGCCTATCTTGACCTCACTAAGGCTTTTGACATTATCTCCACTCTCTGGCATCATAGATAAACTCATTGGACTAGGCATAAATGCCTATGTCACAACATGGATGGCCAACTGGCTCACTGACAGAACCCACACACTGAAAGTAGCCAACTCCAAATCCAACTTCAGACCAGTGACAAGCAGAGTACCACAGGCTTCAGTCCTGGGTCCTCTCCTGTTTGGTATCTACTTCTCTGAAGTCCCGGTTAATACAGCAGGTCTCTGACTAATGAAATTTGCAGACGACTGAAAACTAGGAGCCATAATTGAGTCACCTAAGGATGTGGACATTGTACAAAGAGGCCTCACTGAGACTGATGTTTGGTGTCAAAGTCATGGCCTAAAGCTCAATTCCAAGAAGTGCAGTCATCCCTTTGGGGAAAAACACAGTACCCATGAACTACCACATAAGCAGTAGCCTACTAAACAATGAAAGTGTGATAAGAGACCTTGGGACACAGGAGGACAGTAGTCGCTCTTTTTATAATCACATTGCCACAGTAGTCAGGAAATTTTTCTACGTGGCACACCTCATCACAAAGGGGTTCTCCTCCAGAAAAAGAGAGGTCAGCATTCCTCTTTACTCATCCCTCATCAGACCCATTATAGAATACATTGCCCCATTTGGCATGTACTTTTCAAGACATCTGCAACAACTAGAAAGGTCACAAAAATACCTCACTAGAAGGATTACCAGCCTCAAGCAGAGGCCTTATGCAGACTATCTCAAAAAACTCCAGTTCTACTCTGTCGCATATCGTCTACTCAGAGGTGAACTCTGCCTAACACACAAAGTCATGTCTAACCCAGATCTGATGGACATGCTAGACTTAAAGAAATCCCAATCTCTCCGAGCCACATGCTCCAGGGACCTAAACTTTGTCACCACAATAAACAGAACATGTTGGAGGAATAGATTCCTGTCCCAGAGACTTCCCATGCTCTGGAACAGGCTACCCATTCATGTCAAGCAAAGCTCCTCATTAGCACTCTTTAAGAGAAATCTTGACAATTAGATGGAAAAGAGGAAATTCACCCCAGGGATCACCGCTGTGGCTCTGCTCGACAGGTGCACAGGAAAATAATTTTCTTGGGTAGCGAAAGCCAGGGAACCTTGTTTGGCTAGCCTTATATGGGTGCTAGGGCCAATATCCTAGTACATACCTATGTACCTATGACCCAATGAACAGTTGACATGTCAATGCTGCTTTCATTGACGTGCTATATTGAGGTGTGAATGTACAGTTTGGCTACAAAAGGGTCTTAGAATCTTTGATGTGAGCTAATGTATTTATGGCCATTTATAGCATTGCAGTACATGATCCGTCTATAACAGCTGTAGTAATATGCATCCTGGGAACTGCTGACATGGTATGATACATTGTTATGTATATTGTTGGCGTATTAGGACATGTGTTTTTGTAGTGGAGCAGATCAACCCACTCCACAGTTCTCATTCTGCCACCACAGTGACACTTGCAATACAGCACAAGAGTGCATGTGTCTGCTTACCATCATTAAATGTTCTGTGACTGAAATCAGTATCAATTCATATTGATTACATGGTCACATAAGTCTTGTTTCATACTCATGGTTGCTATGTTGCGATATACACAATCAGTATAACACATGTTTTGTAACCTTGTGGAATTCATTGTATGTACAGTTCTGCTGCTACACCCAAGGATTATTGAGGTGGTCAGCAACACCATTGTGCGACTATTAGCATTTGTGTCAGGAAATGTTCTGTATGAGAAAAAAGCACAAATCTGTAATGTGTCCTGCTATAACATCAGGCCACTCAAACAAAGCTTGCCCATGAAACACATATCGACATATGCTGTGCAAGTGATGCAAGTACATGACATTGGTAGAGTTGTATGACTGTGTGTGTAACAACGGTGTGTGGAATGTGATGAATGATCAAGGTGGTATGGAGGTATTGTCAGAAATCATTTATTCCAATACATATGAAATGTTAAGTGGAATACACAACTAGGCATATGTATGTGTGTGGATGTCAGCAGACATACCCCCAGAGGGCACAGATAATCTGCTAGCTGACAGTATGTCTCACATGTCACCACTCTGTCAGCACTCACCATCAGCCAAAGTATACATGAAAGCTTAATCATTTTTTTGTCATTAGTGCAGCACTTCTGTGTACTCTCTATGGCTAATTAAACAGAAGCAATGGGCACAGACAACATCACAAGTTGCCTATAGCGTGACTTAAAACCTGACATACCAGACACAATTGGATCCATACATTAACACAGCCTACAGATAGCCTATGTTCCCATTGAAGTGTGTACAGCAACATGCATCCTTCCAACTCGGGGTGACCATTGCTTGATGCATAGAGTTATAGACACATCCTGACTCTCCTCATCTGTGAGGTAGGCCAAGGAGTCATTATGGACCTTCTCTAAAAGGACAAAGGTAATATTTCAACTGTGTAGTAAACCTAGGTTTTATTTGTTCAGGCTATATCTTGTCTGTTACATCAGTTCACTGTCTTCAAGAAGGTTACTGGGGCATGCATGATGACAACACTATCATCTTGTGTAACTTGACCTGGTCAAGGCATTTGACAATAATCAACACTCAGGTATTGCAGAAAAATGGTTACAAGTGGCCATAAACTACTCCCAATCCTTGCCCAAACAATACACCACTAGAAACAGCTTCCATAATAAACCCCTTTTTTATAGAATCCATCAGCAAATTAATGCGAACACCTAACTCTGTCTCCAACTCTACAAACCCTCCTGACATCCCTACTTCCCCTCAACACATAAATACATTCTCTTTTAAACCAGTACCTACTAGTTATATTAAATACTTACTACACAAATTGATAGCCTGCTCCTCTTCCACTGACAACCTACCTTTGCTATTTCTCAAGTTAGCTGCTAACTCACTAGCCTTTCCCATTTCTCTTCTCATCAACCACTCTATAGCTGAATCCAAAGTACCCTTTATCTGGAAACAATTCTATTCTATACCCATCCAGAAAGGAGGTAACTCCAGTGAACTTTCTAACTACAGGCCAATAGCAATTATATCCCCTCTCCAAAATACTAGAGAAATGTGTACACAAACAAATTATGGACTATCTTATATGAGACAAACTACTAGCCTCCACACAGCATGGCTTCCACCCCAAACACAGTACCTCCACATCCCTTACCTCTTTCACCAATATTATATCACTTGCTAGAGATCACAACAAATTGGTATCCTGTCTATTCCTAGACCTTTCTAAAGCATCTGACACTGTCTCCCACCCCCTACTGCTGGCCAAGCTTGCTGAACTAAATCTTTCCAGCTCTACTATATATTGTTTTTCTCTTTACCTCACTGACAGACAGCAATCTGTAAAATGGCTTTCTTTAATATGATCTGCCCTCCTTATCATGATGGGAGTTCCTCAAGGATCTGTACTAGGTCATGATACTGTTCAATATCTTTACCAATCGCTTTTATACACCCTGTCCACAATCTTCACTCATGCAGTATGCTGATGACTCCACAGTCATCACTATAGCTGATAACCTCTCAGAACTGAACACACAAACACAAAAACCCTTAAAATCTATTGAAAACTGACTCTTCAATAACCAGTTAATCATAAATCCAAAACAAAACAAAACTCTTACTTTATCTCTTCAAATCCCTCAGTCACTTAAAACCTTATTTCCATATCACATCCATTAACAATACTTCAACCACATCTTAATCACATACTGAACTTCTTGGTGTCATCATAGATGACCAACTCAAATTCGACAATCATGTGCTCTATTGCATCAAGAAAACCCACCAAAAACTTGGATTGCTCTAGAGAAACCAAAAAAGAAAATGAGAGAGCAAGATTAGCATAGCTTTGTATCAAGTGTATAGAAGCCTACTTCAGTGAAGTTAGTCCAATGTGGCACTGGCTTCTGGGGTTATAAGAGGAAATCATTGGGATGAGGTTAGCAGCTAAACTGTTATCAGGTAAAAATGCAACTAAGTCTGTCATTCTGCCCTTTGTAATTTCATTGCAGATCCTTGTTGAAAATACTTACATTACATTGTTCTTTTAGGCACTGGGAGTTTTGGTCATGCTAAGTCTGCAATCACAAACATATTCCTTGGTCTTGTATAATATAAAATAATTTTTTTCCAGGGCATTTAATAAAATCTGTGTAGGCATAGTGTAAAGCAAACATAGAAGGTACTGTGGCCATGTACGTGGAATCCCCATGGTAGAGCGCCATGCATATTCATGAAGGCACATTACTGAGGGAGAGCTGTGTAACACGGTTAGGTTACTAAATCAGTATAGGGAATGTATTACTATGTCCGGATATGAGTGACATACCCCCTGCACTGTCAAAGTGCCTGATATCAATGTATGCATATGTAACAAAAAGTTGTTTTTTGTGTGTGTGTTTGCATGGTGTGGCACAGCACACAGCAATGGATACATGCCAGATATCTAAAAATAGAAACTGGATACGTTTAATTATGAATGCAAAGGTCAAGTTTAAGCATAGCTGAGCTGGTTTGCATGGCATGCTGCAGTGCTCAGTGGTGCTTAAACATAGTGGAGAGATATATATGTAAAATTATAGCAGCATTCCACATGGCTACATAGCCAAAAGGTTAGAGTGACAAGCCTATGTGCAGCAGGTGAAGGGTTTGAATACAGAGACTAATTATTTTGTATATACACATTTTATGAGAATTATGTTAAATCCCAATTACATTTTCTATGATTACACAGACAGGTTATTTAAGTTATTTTGCAATTACACATTTATGAGAGTACTATTAAGCCTCAATTGAATTTTGAATGAATACACAGACAGGTTTTTAATCTTTTGTGTTGCAAGTACACATTATGAGAAGTATGTTTAAATCCTTGATTGACTTTTGTATGTATGCACAGACATGTTATTAAGGATTTATGTGGCAAATACACAATTATGAGATGTATTTTTAAATCCTGCCTTGCTGCACTCAGCTAAGCTTTGCTAAGCACAGCTAAGCATTGCCAAGCACTGCTTAAACAAGAAATGTTTTAGCAGTGTTTAGCTGGTTTGCACACCACTAAGCATTACTGAGCATTGCCAGTTTAAGCACTACTCAGCTGAACTTAGCGGATTTGGGCGGTCATAAGTCATGCATTGCATTTTTAAAAATAGCCCAGTGGTGGTAAAGGGTGGGAAAACAGGCTTATGTGAGTGCAACAGGTGGGAATAAAGCAGAATCAGTTAGAATTTGAACCTGGCAGGAGGTATGGCAGGTGTTGGAGAGGGGTGCATGCTTCTGGGAGCAACAGTAGGGCATTCTGGAGTCCAGGGTCATGGTTGGACTCCTTGCAAAATACCATGATATCCAGCTGCTGCAGGGTCATTAAAATGGACCGGCTGACACATGATTTCACCAGTGCTACACACATCCACCACACAGGTGAGTAGGTCCATCATCATTTTGATGATCTGAAGTGATGGAAGAGGGGGACTTCTGGACACCTGGGTCCAGGATGCTTGAGATGGGAATGTCCCACAAGTTTGTAAGTACTGTTTGCATTGTTTCACCAATACCTAATCTGAGTATGTGATAGACAGGTACGCATAATGGTGTGCTTCTCTCCCCACAGTTGCAGAGGAGAGAGCTCGCAACCTAGATGCCCATTCAGGGCACCTGGAGAGGTTGCACCATGAGTGTGGTGAGTAGAGATGTATCTGCATGCTATAGTCATATAAGCAAGAAGGAGTAGTGTACTCTCATTAGGTATATACATTTTTCATTGTACTGCAATGAATGTGGTCATAGAGCTGGACTGCAATAAGTGAGTAATGCCAGGTATAGTTAAAAAAAGATGAAAGCATGAAACTTGAGAATGTTAAGGACATAAAGTTTCTACTGCATTAATTGTGTAATTACAGCTGTATTGAAACACCTGCATTATATGAACTGTTCTGCAATAAAGACTGAACAAATATACCAATCACTGCATGAAGTCACCCCTAATAAAGCTGTGTTTTGCAATATGTGTGTATTTTGGGCTGTTGTTCATGAAATCGATTATTGCATCTGTTATGAACTAAAACACAAAGAATACCACTAAGTGACTGAAGGTGAGCTAATAAAGACTGTGATACTAAACTGTAGATTTAGAGCTGTACTACAAGATAAAATGCATTATGATATTTGCTCTGCACTAAGATCTGAAGCAATAATAGGAATGCCCAAGGTATATTGTGTATATCAGGATTGTCTTATGTTTCCCACTGCATTTCAGCTATATGCATTGCTGCTCTGAGATAGGCTGCTGCAGGCAAGTTTGAAACTGTAATATCTGTAGACTGCAAATATAGCATATGCAACTGTATATGGGTCAGGTAGCCATCCCAGCACTCTGATATGGTTTGTACACATCGCAGATATTTTCACCCACTAAGGATATATTGTGTACACCTGCATTCTATGTATTAATGTACAGTTCACCTACTATCTCTGTCATGCATGAATATCATGCAATTGTGTTCAACAGTTAGTGTAGTGTTGTATAAAAATCTACTTCTATTACCAGGTCATATTTTTTAGCAGGTGAGATATAGGAAAAAATCAGTCACTCAGCATGTAGCAGTGGTTCAGTAGCTCAGTTTGATAAATGCTAGATCTGATGTACATTTTGTCACACACAGACCAGGGTTCGAGTCCAGTGAAAATACTAGTAAATATTATTGAATCACTTATGCATTGTTAACAGATGTTCTCCTCACAGGAATTGCAGGTAAATAAATGGATGCAGTAACCCTTAGAATGTGCTAATAATCTGTGTGCTCAGATGTAACAGTGTGTTAACAGCATTGCTCAGCAATGTGATAAGACCTCAGAAAATAAAGGCAACAAGTACAATACTAGTAAAGGTTAATACAATAAATAAAATGTGTACTCTTGGTATGGCTGTATGCCTGGTGTGTCTGTGAATGTCTGATGATAGTCTAACCCCATGCCTACCAAGGGTGGCATGATAGTCGTAAACTCCCTGTACTGTGCACGATACATGTCTCTCAAATATCACATTGTCACAGACTGTGATCACTGTTGCCTAATACTTCTGTCAGAGATCTATCATAGACATGATTTATGTCAATAGCACAGTCACACTACATCAGTCTACAGTACAACTTGGTAGTCATATCTGTCATCCTGGCATGTAATAGTCCTCTGTAGTTGTGTACCTGTAGGTGTTACAGCTTGGCTCATTCTGTCCCATGCACATAGCTTGAGAGGTATGTACGTGCTACAGAAGCTATAGGGAACATGTATACATAATGGAAGGGCAGATCTGTAGAGTATATAAGAGTACTGTTGCAAAAAATATAGCCTATACTGGTATTAATGGACTGTATTTCTCTCTCCCCCTAACCCTTATCTGCATCATAATTTATTATTGTTATACATCAGTTATGGTTTACTATTAACATATGTTCTTCTCAAAATGTTGTGTTGGACCTTGTGTTTTATTATTGTTATGTGTTACTATGGTTGTATACTAACATACCTTGCTGAATTACCTATGTTGTTGGCCTTATGCTGTAACTGTTACTGGCATGCTATTACTATACTGACTGTTATCTCACTTATTTTTGTGTTCCATATACCATGCAATGTTATGTTACTGGGTTATTTGCAATGTTCTGGCATGATGTTTGTTTGTTTGTGTCTTTCGGCTTTTTCCTGGTTAGGGGTTGCCACAGCGGAACTCCGGTCTGCTAATGATTGGCAGATGATTTTTACGTACCGAGTTGCCAGCTCTGATGCACAACCTTCAACGAAGGAACGCCCATTCACGCATGTCTCCACACAGAAGACGCTCTAGCTGAGAATCAAACCGAACAGTTCTGGCGTGTTGTTATAACTAACTAAATGTTATATTCATTACTAACCTATACACTATGAAATACTTCAACACCATAGCTCAACTGTGTTGGCCGGTTCCTGATTATCCACCTACACTACTTCAGCCAGCCGTGGCCCCCCCCGGGAGCAGTGGTGGAGGCAGGTTATCACCCAGGAACAGCTACTGGTGATAGTGTGCAGGATTGTGCATCATGGCTTTGAGAATTGCTTGTGCCATATTGAGGGCAGACTCGCCAACCTGGAGGAGTAAGATGGCCCCAACCCCAAGTCTCCAGCACAGCCACCTTCGGGGCAGTGAAAGAGCACTTGACTGCCCATGGGTGGGGAGCTTGGTCTCACTGCTGCTGTCTGGGGGCACATGGCTATCTGATTAAACAACTCCCTCCTTGTCCAAGGTGTTTACCCCCTCATGTGTCACACACCTCCCCTGTATGCTGTTTTGTCTTGTCTGTCTGCAAATGCAACCTCTCCTACCCAACTTACCTCCCCACATGTACTTGTACCCCTTCCCTAACATTCCTCTGTCACCTTAAAACAAAATGGGTGCCTTTCCCACAAAAAATATTGTCCCACACAAAGCTCTCTATTTCACACCAGTGTCTACTGGACACAATCAATTATTAAATGAATTAATCAACACAGTTACGTTACCCTCAGCCCTCCGGGTGGGGTGTGAGGCTCCAAATTCCAAATTCTCTACAACGTGCACAGCTGTTGCTATACAAGAAATGGAGAGCTATGGTCCTTTCCTACAAACTTTCTGCCATCCCTACCTGCCCTTCAGTATGTTTTTTCCCCTTGCTTTCACCCATTTCACCACTTTCCAATAACCCTTTTTTTCTTTTCTTTTTTAAAATTAGTGTGGGTTTAAGTGGAACTAAGAGGTGTGGCTTGCTGTGCAAACCTGATTAAAACTGCTTAAAAGTGATAATCACCTTCTGTGTTTCTGACCCTGTTAGGCACATCTGAAAAATAATCAAACCTGTTAAGCCTCAAACCCAGGCCCTTGTCAACTATAGCATAGTGCATTAGCCCACCAGGCCACACAGCTTTGAAGTAAGACATGCATTTCTATAAACATCCTGATTGTCAATGGGAAAATTGGCAGTATACTTGGGACTGTGATGCAGACACCAAACCAGTGCACAGCCAAATAAATAATGATGGATATACGTGAGGCCTTGGATAGAGGTATAGCTGTCAACTGCACAGACTGTTGCAGAATGTCCACAGTTGTGCCCTCTACTTTTTGAATGGTTTTCACAAAACCTTTTCTGTGCAATAAAGTGCTCATAAATCAGTGCAGATTGAGGTTAGAAAATCATGACAGACAGTTCAGTGTCACACTTCATACCCATCCGAACACACACATGCTAATGCGAATCCTGTGTAACAGACTGTATGCTTGCACATATGCCTTGCAAATACAATGGCTGCAGTATTGAATCAGTAACTCAGTCAGTTAAATTTTGAGAATGCTATACATTTTTATACCCACAGTCCTGGGTTTGAATCCAGTGTGTTGCACTTCAATTACATGCTTGTGAATAGATCAAATAATGACTGAGTCCTGCAATTGTAACCAAAACAGGATGCTGCTACTGCATTCACTGCTACCGATGTTAGCACATCAAAGGCCTGTAGTTAGGGACACACTGCACAAATATGAATAAGCTACCTATATGTCACCTATCACTCTCCCATTGGCACTGTTACATAACATATGTACCTTAAGTACATGCCTCACCTGGACTGTTATAGGTACCCTCACCCTGGCTCTGTTGTAATGACAGAGCTGACACTACTTCCTCTCTGACACATACAGCTTGCTGTCCTCAAATGTGCTCATACTCCCTAGTATGAGTCTTGGGCAAAAAGCAGCAGCTGCAGCCTGCAACATATGCAGCAGTATGTTCAGCTACCTAAAAAACAGAAACTGGACAACGAAGGGCAGGACTACTGGCTGGTGGAAAACACAAATTTATTTTAACGCAACTAAAATGAAACACGTTTTCATCCAAGTAACTCTCTGACTTCCTCAGAAATGAAAAACCATTAAACCCAAGTTGATTTATACATATGTCAGTTAAATAAATTATTGATCAATCAAGGATTTAAAGAAACATACCTAAAATACAAGGTAAAAATAAAACCTGAACTGAAAAATAAGAATAATGTATTGGATTAGTAGAAAATAACCTTATCAAATAAAAAAACAATATTTACATGTGTACTAGAAGTGAAACGTGTCACAAATTACATGTACATGTACATGTACAGCTACCTGCTACAGACCTGTCACCTCACAACCCATTAGAATAAGGGATCCACACAACACCCATACATAAAGGGGTGGGAGGGCAAAGGTTAAGTGACAGGGATGTGTCACAGTCTGCCCTACAAACATACACAGCTGATAGACCAGCAGCTACTGCAGCAGCATGCATATTCTGATGTGTATGACATATGACATTCACATGTGTCTTCGCCCTTACTGACCTCAACCCACATTGTTCAACACTGAACTGCCACATAATCAGAAAGTCGTTTGACAATGAACAAACATAACATGCAAAACTGTAGACATACCACATAAGTCCCTACAGTAGACAGTATTTGTACCTACCCTCTGTGATGCTGTAGTCTCCACACCTCAGTAATGTCCATCTCAAAGACTATGAAAGGGGCCAAGGCCTGCATGAAGGCCTTAAATATTGCACGGTTGTGCCATGTCATTGACTAATGAAAGTGCAACCCAACTGTTCTGGATGCAATTAGCAAGTCTAAGTCACAGATTGATGCACATGCAATCACCTGTTATTGAGCATTACCTACAAAAGGCAAGCAACAGCCTATGTTAAACAGGTCTGTAACTTGTTTTACCATGACAGACTGCAATTTTGAAAGCATTGTTCTTTAGGATTTCTGCACAAAGGGATTACGGCAGTCTACCAGGTATGCAATACAAGTCCACATATTATGGGATGCAGATTGGAGGATGCAGTTATGGGGAAAAGGGATTACAACAGTAGGCCTGTAGTACATCTCTGGGAATGACATGTTGCTGATAGTCTGCTGTCCAACAGCTACAGGCATGCCTTTCATCACTGCCTGCTGTGACTTAGATCACAGCTGTGGTCCTCTCACTCTCTCCTACAATGGTTGGCTCCTGTCCAAATGCTACTGCATTGTGTGTTAGACATAGTGACAGTAAGTAATAGTGGACACAGCTGGCATATCACATAATGTACTGTCATTCAGCTCCTCTCAGTCTGTGAATGTCACACTGGAATAGTTCAGACATTGTACTGGTGTTCTTGACTGTCCCTGATGTACTTGGCTAGGTCACTGTTTTGTCAACATTCATATCTCATCACTTGACAGCTATGACTACCATACCTGGCAACCTCGTATTGCAGGAATGCAGGTCATAGCCATTAGTAGTGGGGGACACAGGCCCAATCTCAGTGACAGAGTGTACATATTGATCATACAAAGTAAGGGTATGAATACAGTAACATATATTACTGTAGTATAACTGTTTTTTGAAGGTTCTGGCATGTGACAGCCAGATTCTCCACATTCTAAGAACAACCATCAATTATTGCCCAACCATTTGCCAAACATCCACATGTTTCTGGCAGAGAGACCACATATATCAGGCACATGTACACATTCCCAAATATCTGTGTACTGGAGAAGTTGGATACCAATGGGGAAGATACTC